>NC_091202.1:33180848-33233348 GCF_040958095.1 Procambarus clarkii
CGGCCGACCGGCTCCCTTGTGCGGTGAGCAGCACTTGGTTAAAAACTTACGAACACAAACATGGCAGATGACGCTGTAAAGCAGGAAAACTTCAGCAACGAACACAAACATGGCAGATGACGCTGTAAAGCAGGAAAACTTCAGCAACGAACACAAACATGGCAGATGACGCTGTAAAGCAGGAAAACTTCAGCAACGAACACAAACATGGCAGATGACGCTGTAAAGCAGGTAAAGGCGCCGCAAAGAAATTACCAAAGCACATTAGGACGACACAGCCATTTTAACACAGCTCCGACACATGTGTTGACAACACATGAAAAACAACAACAACAACAAAAAAAATATACCAGAAAAATACCGTTTCTAGAACATGTGAAAAAGCCCCGCCTTCTGGAAGGCAACATTAAAGAGACAAACACAGGTGGAAAACAGACACGTCGCCACTACCTCACACAGGAAGCAATTGGGCAGCCCTAACGTCTTTCACTCCCGTCTCTCTCTCTCTCTCTCATTTATATCCGCTGCTGTCAACCATTTGAGGATGGACGGTAGAGCGACGGTCTCGCTTCATGCAGGTCGGCGTTTAATCCCCCGACCGTCCAAGTGGTTGGGCACCATTCCTTTCCCCCGTCCCAACCCATATCCTTATCCTGACCCCTTCCCCTAGATAGTCGTAATAGCTTGGCGCTTTCCCCTGATAATTCTCTCCACTCCTTCCAACGTTTATCCTCTCTCCTCCTCCTCCTCCTCTCCCCCTCTCCCCTCAGGGGCCCCAAAAGCTGGTGCTCCTGTAAGCACAGTGTTGTGGTGGGAGCCACCACCCGGGCCCCCAACACTGACCACTGATAGCCTCGTGTTGTTTACCTGCCTTTTGTGACTCCCTGGTGGTGGCAGGGGTGTGGTGGCGGCGGCGGGGATGGTGGCGGCGGCGGGGATGGTGGCGGCAGCGGGGATGGTGGCGGCAGCGGGGATGGTGGCGGCGGCGGGGATGGTGGCGGCGGCGGGGATGGTGGCGGCAGCGGGGATGGTGGCGGCGGCGGGGATGGTGGCGGCGGCGGGGATGGTGGCGGCGGCGGGGATGGTGGCGGCGGCGGGGATGGTGGCGGCGGCGGCGGGGATGGTGACGGCGGCGGGAATAGTGGCGGCGGCGGGAATGGTGGCAGCGGGTCGTGGCAGCGGGTCGTGGCAGCGGGTCGTGGCAGCGGGTCGTGGCAGCGGGTCGTGGCAGCGGGTCGTGGCAGCGGGTCGTGGCAGCGGGTCGTGGCAGCGGGTCGTGGCAGCGGGTGATGACAAAATAGAAGGGAACTATCAGGGAGAAAGCGCCAAGCCATTACGACTATATAGCACTGGGAAGCGGTCAGGAAAAGAATTAGTGATGGGCCGAGGGGAAGGAATGGTGCCCAACCACCTTGGACGGTCGGGGATGAACGTCGACCTGCATGAAGCGAGACCGTCGCTCTACCGTCCAGCCCAAGTAGTTGCACAGGGTGATGACAGGGATGGTGGAATGGGTGATGACAAGGTGGAGAGTTATTGTACATAAAATCCAGACAATCCTTCCTGGTCAGGACTGTAAAGTAGCCTCGGTGGCTAGCAAGGTTAAGGCAGGTAGTGTTTCCACTACGCCGTCACATATCGTGTCAGCAAGGCGGACAGCCCGCCTGCTATCATAACCCAACATATCGTGTCAGCAAGGCGGACAGCCCGCCGGCTATCATAACCCCACATATCGTGTCAGCAAGGCGGACAGCCAGCCTGCTATCATAACCCACACATCGTGTCAGCAAGGCGGACAACCCGCCTGGTATCATAACCCCACATATCGTGTCAGCAAGGCGGACAGCCCGCCTGCTATAATTTTCCATTTCTAAACGCTCCGTTCACCTATGCCTTTCCATCTTCTTCATTCGCAAACAAAAAAACATCTTAACCCCCCCCCCTCCAGCCAGCCTTCCACACCTCGCCTATCTCTGGACGGCAGATATAGCTCTGCCTTAATCCTGGAAAGTCAAACAAAACAAGCTAAATAAAACCACAAAGAAAAACACACACACCGTCAATCACGTTCCCCAAACTCGTCGAAGTTACAATTGCCAGCCCAACTTTCTCTGATGAAGGGTCAATGGAAATGGCTCCCAACCCAAACGCAAGGGGGTTGGGTGCAGTTAACTCGCACTCACTCACTCCCGCACTCTCTCACTCATAACAGGGCCGGACACGGGACGAGTGCGTTCGAAGGTGGCAGGGAAGGTGATTCAGTGCATGAGGGAAGTACTTAAGCACATTCACTGTCCGTCCTCCTAAGGATTCCCAGCTTCATGAAACTGTCGTATTAAAGTGCCCTTATGTTAACCTACCAGAGAACCCGGAACAGAAAATGGGACAGAATGTCAATTTCGCGAGTCGCTATCATCTTCTAGTACGACAATTTTTGGCCTTAGGTAGAGTATACGTCAAAATGCGACGCTCTGGTAGGACAGATTTACGAAAGACTGTGGTGGTGTGGACCGAACATCACCACCGACTGTGGTGGAGTTACGTTCTGTAACTATGTGGTTGATCCTACTAATAAGTAGTGACGGTGTCCCGGTAAGCCACAGTTTGAACAATTCGTCCGGAAAAAATAAAGTTAAAAACTAAAATTAACTATTTCTAGACCTAATATAGCACTTATATGTTATTCTAGGCTTCACATAGCGTGCACTTGGCCCATGGTAATTAGGTTAGGTTTTATTAGCAACAAATATATAAACTTATCCGGTTTGTCCAAATTCAGTAATACAAAAGTCTACTTTAAGGCGGTTCATCACAACATATTTGTACTTTCGACGACATAGTTACTACAAGTACGCTCCTTCTAGGAGGATGTGCTGTATCACCAAAGTCCCACAGGGGTCAGTACTCGCAGATATCCTCTGATCAAATGCAAATAATCTTCCACAGGGAATGGACTCATTCCTCACAGTGTTTTTCATGGCCCAAAGAATTATGAGGAGGATTATGAAAGCATGAAATTGAAAGATTAAATCGACAGAGAGAATCGTCGATTTAAAGTGCAAAGTAATTGAGCTCGTTGGTAGGAATCGGGAGGCCTCAGACAAAAGACCCCAAAGAGGAGATAAAAACCTTCAAGAATCTGGCAGAAAGACCTGGGGTTGATATCTCACCGAACCTGTCTCTAGAGGTCCACATTAAACGGATATCAACAGTGCGATGGCCAACAGTGTTGCTGGCCAACACTTGACCTGCCTTCATAAATCTGAGTACAGAATCGTCCAGGACCTTATATACCACATAATGCCAAACCAATCTAGGAAACGAAGTTGAAAAATGTTCAGAGGTATGCCACGACACTAGTAAAGGTACAAAGTGGCATGAGTTACGAGGAAAGGCTACAGGAATTAAACCTCACGTCGCTGGAAGTCAGAAGAGTTAGGAGAAACATGATTACTACAGATACTTCTCAGGTGAATTGATATTGTAGATAAAGACGGACAGTTTAGCGTGATTGGAATTCGCACACGGGGACACGCGTAGAAATGAAGTACCTAAATTAGCCAGAGGGGCATTAGAAATAAATTTGTCAGTGTCATAGTGAACAAATGTAACACATTACGAATTGATATGGCGTAGGAGACTCCACAGTTTCAAATGCAGGCTCAGGAACCTGTACACCAGTTGATTTAAAAAATTAACGCGGGACCAAAGAACTATAGTTCAACCCCCCCCCCCCCGCCCCACACGTACAATGGTCGAGCACAATTAGGTAAGTAATTAAACGGGTCAAAATGATTAGGGAAGTAATTTCGTCTCCCTTTGTTTCCTGCATAATTGTCGTTTAACTAACAACTTATTTTAAAAGTCTTGCCCCTCCGAATTTACCACACTTTTTAACGTTATTTTTTCGTGTATACAATGTTTACTATTACAGGAGGATCAACTTAGGATTGTTAAAATTGGAGTCGCCCTTTAATTTGTTTGTTGTTAGACCTATTTCAGATTCTAAGAAAAGTTCGCAAAGGCCAAGTCGCCCACTCAACAGTTTATAACCTCGGACAAGATGAATATAATTCCAAGTTAACAAACAAACTCCATTGACGGCTCTTAAATATTATTAAAGATCAAAGGCCCTTACGCCAAACACAGGGTTGCATTCAGGTCTACATCATGGCAATGAGATAGACTAGAGGCAATGTGCTGTTGAATTCTTCTATCAGTGATATAAACAGTAGTTGACAAGGTGCTGGTGTGTGTGGGAACCGACCTGTGAGATTTATATTTATTTAATTTATATGAATTTATATAGAATTTATATTTACATTAATTTATATACTTCGATAGCAATTTGTATGATAATGAGTGGACTGTATTTCTGCAATAATCTCACAAATCGATCCTCTACACATTAGGGGGGGGGGTTTATATTGAATTTATATATATGCAGCCAATCAAACTACAGTATTAGACTACATACATTGAAGAGGTTCCTTATCTTATTGTACAGCAGGCCTTAGTCCACCAGGTATAACCAGGATGCAGACACCAAATTATCCTCTTTGAGGTAGCTTCCATCACCCAGTAACTGGTACACAAAGCATGCTTCCTCGTCTTGCCCTTTAGTATGAGGCGATCTCGTGATCTAACTGGCCCACCCTATCTAATGACATTAATGGCCATAAATGATAGATAAATGGGTTTCGGCAGAACACTTAACTTGTATTTGTTGACAGCGTGTTGATGATGGTACACCTTTGGTTTCGATAACACTTCGTCCAAGTAAAATTAACAGGAGCTGTATTTGCTCCCGTGAGCCTCTGTGGTCTTAGTACAATAACAATGGCTGACACTCCATACTACTGACGCTACTGGCCGACATTGTCCAGATATGATAGGAGCCGAATTTGCTCCACGCGTCTCGGAGGTGACAACAACAATGGCTGACCACTCCCTCACAACTGACACCTGGCTTACTTTGTCCAGATGACAGTAAGTGATAGAAGGGTCACATTTACTCTATTTTAATTCTGATAATTAAGTTAATTTATATGAGATGTTTTTATGATGGTAAAGTCCAAAGATTAATGTATTTAAGAATAATTCCCACCATAATAGGTGGTGAATTTATAATAGTATGTGGTAATGATATCCCGTTTTCTATAGACGGGAATTCCACTACAAGTTACATTTTCTATGGGTAACTTGTTTATACAACACAGCAATATTATCTGTCTGTATGATATTATTAAATGGTGTCGGATTTTCCGACAGTGTGTATAACGAGATCATACTTGATGGGGGCAGAGAACTAGCAAGGTCTTGAGAGGAGTCATATGAACGTAGTGGTAGAAGAAAGCGTCTTTGAAGCCGGAGGCTCACGACTGATAGATGTGAGATCATGTAAGATGAGGATATTTTATTATTATTACAATATTTCAATATTTCCCTCTTTTTTTACTTTCCTCGTTCTTCTCTCTTTTCCGTTTTCCGTCTTTTCTATCGTCTTCCTTCACACTTTCTGATGTTTCCAATCATCCGCGAGTACTTTCTTATCTTCTCTCTTCTTACCCCAGCCTTTTGTTGTGTTTCTTTTCCCTTCTATACCGTTTATCGTCTTTCTTCGTCCATTCATAGCTTCTCCTGTCTCCCTCCTGTTGTCTCCATCTGTTCCTCCTATCTTCTGCTGTAACAATTCTCCAGCTCAATTCCTGTCTTGTCTTTGACCGACATGTTTCATTAATATATTGTCTCCATATCTCTCTTCCGTCTCATTAACCTTTGCGGTTCGTTCTCTCTCCTCTTCTGCGTCTTCTCGCTCTTCGCTTGCGCTATCTCTCTATTCTCTCTCTTCTCTCTCTCTCTCTCTCTCTCTCTCTCTTCTCTCTCTCTCTCTACTCTTCTATTTCTTCCTAGCATTTCACTGCATTTTTTACATTATGTTTTCCTCTCTACGGATGCTTTTCCTCGCTTCCTCTATGTTTTTCTTCTTCTCTCTTAGTCCCATTCTTTATTATGTTTCATTTTTCATTACTTCCTAAGATGTCATCTTCTCTCGGACGTCCCAATGCCTACATTTCTTCTGTCATCCACTCGACACCAAGCTGTAGTCATCCACTCGACACCAAGCTGTAGTCATCCACTCGACACCAAGCTATAGTCATCCACTCGACACCAAGCTATAGTCATCCACTCGACACCAAGCTATAGTCATCCACTCGACACCAAGCTATAGTCATCCACTCGACACCAAGCTATATAGTCATCCACTCGACACCAAGCTATATAGTCATCCACTCGACACCAAGCTATATAGTCATCCACTCGACACCAAGCTATATAGTCATCCACTCGACACCCACCTATAGTCATCCATTCGACACCAAGCTACAGTCATCCACTCGACACCTACCTATAGTCATCCATTCGACACCAAGCTATAGTCATCCACTCGACACCCACCTATAGTCATCCATTCGACACCAAGCTATAGTCATCCACTCGACACCCACCTATAGTCATCCATTCGACACCAAGCTATAGTCATCCACTTGACACCCACCTATAGTCATCCATTCGACTCCAAGCTATAGTCATCCACTCGACACCCACCTATAGTCATCCATTCGACACCCACCTATAGTCATCCATTCGACACCAAGCTATAGTCATCCACTCGACACCAAGCTATAGTCATCCACTCGACACCCACCTATAGTCATCCACTCGACACCCACCTATAGTCATCCACTCGACACCCACCTATAGTCATCCACTCGACACCCACCTATAGTCATCCACTCGACACCCACCTATAGTCATCCACGCGACACCAAGCTATAGTCATCCACTCGACACCCACCTATAGTCATCCACTCGACACCAAGCTATAGTCATCCACTCGACACCCACCTATAGTCATCCACTCGACACCAAGCTTTAGTCATCCACTCGACACCAAGCTATGGTCATCCACTCGACACCAAGCTATGGTCATCCACTCGACACCAAGCTATGGTCATCCACTCGACACCAAGCTATGGTCATCCACTCGACACCAAGCTATGGTCATCCACTCGACACCAAGCTATGGTCATCCACTCGACACCAAGCTATGGTCATCCACTCGACACCAAGCTATGGTCATCCACTCGACACCAAGCTATGGTCATCCACTCGACACCAAGCTATGGTCATCCACTCGACACCAAGCTATGGTCATCCACTCGACACCAAGCTATGGTCATCCACTCGACACCAAGCTATGGTCATCCACTCGACACCAAGCTATGGTCATCCACTCGACACCAAGCTATGGTCATCCACTCGACACCAAGCTATGGTCATCCACTCGACACCAAGCTATAGTCATCCATTCGACACCAAGCTATAGTCATCCATTCGACACCAAGCTATAGTCATCCACTCGACACCAAGCTATAGTCATCCACTCGACACCAAGCTATGGTCATCCACTCGACACCAAGCTATAGTCATCCACTCGACACCCACCTATAGTCATCCACTCGACACCAAGCTATAGTCATCCACTCGACACCAAGCTATGGTCATCCACTCGACACCAAGCTATAGTCATCCACTCGACACCAAGCTATAGTCATCCACCATCCTTCTGTTCTAATTGTCTTTATCAGTCATGTTAGGTTTAAAAACCCTCCCCCCCCCTCCCACCATGCCGCCGCCTCTTCCACACCCCCTTCCACCTGCCCATCACTTTAGTCCCCTCCCCCCCTCCCATCTCCTCACTCACCTCCCTCTGTCTAATTCTTCAGCTCCCCCCCTCCCTTTACCTCTTTTCGTTTGTGCTTCTCATATCTTCCCTTTTCCTTCCCTGCCATCTTCCCGTTCTCCCTCACTTCTCTCCTCTTGCCGCCCCTTTCCATTTCACCCTTCCATTCTCTTCCCCTTCACTTCTCTTCCACCCCTTCCAGTGGTCACTCCATCAACGCCCCGGCCTGCCCCGGCCTGCCAGGGGCCGGGCATATTACACGCTGTGAAATATTGAGGTTTGGGAGGTTTTGTGAATAGCAGGCCCCGGCAGACTCCGGCAGGCTCCGGCAGGCTCCGGCAGGCTCCGGTAGGCCTCGGCAGGCCTCGGCAGGCCTCGGCAGGCCTCGGCAGGCTCCGGCAGGCCCCGGCAGGCCCCGGCAGGCCCCGGCAGGCCCCGGCAGGCACCCGGCAGGCACCCGGCAGGCAGCGGTATACACCCGCAAGCTCCGGCAGGCTTCGGCAGGCTCCGGCAGGCTCCGGCAGGCCCCGGCAGGCACCCGGCAGGCACCCGGCAGGCACCCGGCAGGCACCCGGCAGGCACCCGGCAGGCCCCGGCAGGCCCCGGCAGGCACCCGGCAGGCACCCGGCAGGCACCCGGCAGGCACCGGCAGGCCCCGGCAGGCAGCGGTATACACCCGCAGGCTCCTGCAGGCCTCGGCAGGCTCCTGCAGGCATCGGCAGGCTCCGGCAGGCTCCGGCAGGCCCCGGCAGGCACCCGGCAGGCACCGGCAGGCACCGGCAGGCACCGGTATACACCCGCAGGCTCCTGCAGGCCTCGGCAGGCTCCTGCAGGCATCGGCAGGCTCCGGCAGGCCCCGGCAGGCACCCGGCAGGCCCCGGCAGGCACCCGGCAGGCACCCGGCAGGCACCCGGCAGGCACCCGGCAGGCACCGGCAGGCCCCCGGCAGGCACCCGGCAGGCCCCGGCAGGCAGCGGTATACACCCGCAGGCTCCTGCAGGCACCGGCAGGCACCCGGCAGGCACCCGGCAGGCACCCGGCAGGCACCGGCAGGCCCCGGCAGGCAGCGGTATACACCCGCAGGCTCCTGCAGGCCTCGGCAGGCTCCGGCAGGCTCCTGCAGGCCTCGGCAGGCTCCGGCAGGCCCCGACAGGCCCCGGCAGGCCCCGACAGGCCCCGGCAGGCCCCGGCAGGCACCGGCAGGCCCCGGCAGGCACCGGTATACACCCGCAGGCTCCTGCAGGCCTCGGCAGGCTCCGGCAGGCTCCGGCAGGCTCCGGCAGGCTCCGGCAGGCACCGGCAGGCACCGGCAGGCCCCCGGCAGGCCTGCAAGGTCAATTCACACGCCCTAACCCCTGGTCATCTCTTGGTCATTAACTTCTCTAGGTGTGACTTTTTAATTGCCAAGAGACATAGTCTGGCACCTCAAATATCATGTATGACTGACTTCTGTTCTATGTGAAATAAACTACAAAACATCTTTATGGTGTTACAAACTATCAATTAATCATTTTTTACACACACACACACACACACACACACACACACACACACACACACACACACACACACACACACACACACACACACAGGAAGCAGCCCATAGCAGTTGTCTAACTCACAGGTACCTATTAACGCTAGGTGAACAGATGCATCAGGGTGAAAGAAAATATGCTCATTTGTTTCTGCCTCTGCTGGGGATCGAACCCGAGCTCTTAGGATGACGACCCCAGAGCGCTGTTCACTCAACAGCTAGGCCGAACCCTGCGAAGTCGTACAGGCCACTCGGTACTAACATTAAGGCATGTTCCTATGTTAGTTCCTTTACTATAGCAGTTCGTTTCAGAGAGACTGGTGGGACTTGCTGCATGGGTGACAGCTTCTCCTCCCGTATCAACCTGGTCTTGCGCCCTGGAGAGGCCACTCCAGACCGACAACCAGAGTGCAACTCAATAGTCTCCTGAGACTGATGGATCAACCCGTTCTCGCAAATTTAATAAGTCAATATTGACTTATTAGTTGCGTGCATAGGTGACATACTAAACATAATAGTTTCCCTTGAAAAGCTTCATAGAAAACACCGACCTTACCTAACCTACTTAGTATGTTAAGATAAGCATCTTATTGCTTCGTAATTACAATTATTACCTAACCTATACCTGTAATAGGTTAAGTAACAATTGTAATTACGAAGCTATAAGATGCTTATTTTAACATACTAAGTAGGTTAGGTAAGGTCGGTGTTTTCTATGAAGCTTTTCAAGGGAAACTATTATGTTTAGTATGTCACCTATGCACGCAACTAATAAGTCAATATTGACTTATTAAATTTGCGAGAACGGGTTGGATGGATGCCTACTGTGTCTCCCAAGTGCTTCCAAGGTTATCTTGAGATGATTTCGGGGTTTTAGTGTCCCCGCGGCCCGGTCCTCGACCAGGCCTCCACCCCCAGGAAGCAGCCCCTAGTAGCTGTCTAACTCCCAGGTACCTATTTACTGCTAGATAACAGGGGGCATCAGGGTGAAAGAAACATTTTGCCCATTTGTCTCCGCCTTCACCAGGGATCGAACCCGGAACCTCAGGACTACGAATCCGAAGCGCTGTCCACCCAGCTGTCTTTAGACACCTGACACTAACCTTGTGTACTAATCTTGTGTACGGTCACTAAACTTGTGTACCAATTTACCCGATCCTAACCTGCCGATAACAGAAAACGGGACATCGTATCAATTTCGCTAGCAGCTACCCTTAACGTCAGCTTTTTTGGCCTTAGGGAAATTAGACGTGTAAATGTGATGTACCACTCAAGAGCACAGGTTGATTATAGACCGTTTGTGTGAGAGCCACCGTTCCTCTCTGACACTATTACGTCAGCCGTGTCTTAACATCTGTTCACCGTGATGAACACGCCGTGATGAACACGCCGTGATGAACACGCCGTGATGAACACGCCGTGATGATCATGGACCGTGGTTCACTTCTCCCCAGGTGGAAGCAGGCCGAGAGACGACTCCTGCCTCCCTCTAGTAGGTTCTTGTCAATAAATGTCACTTAATTTAACCTCTGATGAAGTCAACATCACAAAACCTCTCTCACACGTTCAACCCTTTGGTTTTTTTTTGTTTGTTTTGTTTTTTTGTTTGCAGGATTATATTTTCTAGAGTCTAAGATGGAGGAAAACGCAAGGAAAGATATTATCGACAGCAACGTGATCCCTACCAACACTAACCACAAGGCACAGCTAATGATATACTACAAGAATAAGAGGCCAGCTATAAACTTCTGATGATGAACGAGAACGAGAGAGAGAGAGAGAGAGAGAGAGAGAGAGAGAGAGAGAGAGAGAGAGAGAGAGAGAGAGAGAGAGAGAGAGAGAGAGAGAGAGAGAGAGAGAGAGAGAGAGAGAGACAGAGAGACTGGCAAGATGACAACATTTCTTTCCGAGGTGACAGACAAGGCACTAACAAGAAGACTATCAATGATCACACAATTGTGACATGCAATCAGTCTATTACCAAAGGCATCCTCACCAGCAGCAGCACACCTCGCAGCACCTTGCCTGGTGAGGGCACTCGGGCACCTCGCCTGGTGAGGGCACTCGGGCACCTCGCCTGGCGAGGGCATTCGGGCACCTTGCCTGGTGAGGGCACTCGGGCACCTTGCCTGGCGAGGGCATTCGGGCACCTTGCCTGGCGAGGGCACTCGGGCACCTTGCCTGGCGAGGGCACTCGGGCACCTTGCCTGGCGAGGGCACTCGGGCACCTTGCCTGGCGAGGGCACTCGGGCACCTTGCCTGGCGAGGGCACTCGGGCACCTTGCCTGGCGAGGGCACTCGGGCACCTTGCCTGGCGAGGGCACTCGGGCACCTTGCCTGGCGAGGGCACTCGGGCACCTTGCCTGGCGAGGGCACTCGGGCACCTCGCCTGGCGAGGGCATTCGGGCACCTTGCCTGGCGAGGGCACTCGGGCACCTTGCCTGGCGAGGGCATTCGGGCACCTTGCCTGGCGAGGGCACTCGGGCACCTTGCCTGGCGAGGGCACTCGGGCACCTTGCCTGGCGAGGGCACTCGGGCACCTTGCCTGGCGAGGGCACTCGGGCACCTTGCCTGGCGAGGGCACTCGGGCACCTTGCCTGGCGAGGGCACTCGGGCACCTTGCCTGGCGAGGGCACTCGGGCACCTTGCCTGGCGAGGGCACTCGGGCACCTTGCCTGGCGAGGGCACTCGGGCACCTTGCCTGGCGAGGGCACTCGGGCACCTTGCCTGGCGAGGGCACTCGGGCACCTTGCCTGGCGAGGGCACTCGGGCACCTTGCCTGGCGAGGGCACTCGGGCACCTTGCCTGGCGAGGGCACTCGGGCACCTTGCCTGGCGAGGGCACTCGGGCACCTTGCCTGGCGAGGGCACTCGGGCACCTTGCCTGGCGAGGGCACTCGGGCACCTTGCCTGGCGAGGGCACTCGGGCACCTTGCCTGGCGAGGGCACTCGGGCACCTTGCCTGGCGAGGGCACTCGGGCACCTTGCCTGGCGAGGGCACTCGGGCACCTTGCCTGGCGAGGGCACTCGGGCACCTTGCCTGGCGAGGGCACTCGGGCACCTTGCCTGGCGAGGGCACTCGGGCACCTTGCCTGGCGAGGGCACTCGGGCACCTTGCCTGGCGAGGGCACTCGGGCACCTTGCCTGGCGAGGGCACTCGGGCACCTTGCCTGGCGAGGGCACTCGGGCACCTTGCCTGGCGAGGGCACTCGGGCACCTTGCCTGGCGAGGGCACTCGGGCACCTTGCCTGGCGAGGGCACTCGGGCACCTTGCCTGGCGAGGGCACTCGGGCACCTTGCCTGGCGAGGGCACTCGGGCACCTTGCCTGGCGAGGGCACTCGGGCACCTTGCCTGGCGAGGGCACTCGGGCACCTTGCCTGGCGAGGGCACTCGGGCACCTTGCCTGGCGAGGGCACTCGGGCACCTTGCCTGGCGAGGGCACTCGGGCACCTTGCCTGGCGAGGGCACTCGGGCACCTTGCCTGGCGAGGGCACTCGGGCACCTTGCCTGGCGAGGGCACTCGGGCACCTTGCCTGGCGAGGGCACTCGGGCACCTTGCCTGGCGAGGGCACTCGGGCACCTTGCCTGGCGAGGGCACTCGGGCACCTTGCCTGGCGAGGGCACTCGGGCACCTTGCCTGGCGAGGGCACTCGGGCACCTTGCCTGGCGAGGGCACTCGGGCACCTTGCCTGGCGAGGGCACTCGGGCACCTTGCCTGGCGAGGGCACTCGGGCACCTTGCCTGGCGAGGGCACTCGGGCACCTTGCCTGGCGAGGGCACTCGGGCACCTTGCCTGGCGAGGGCACTCGGGCACCTTGCCTGGCGAGGGCACTCGGGCACCTTGCCTGGCGAGGGCACTCGGGCACCTTGCCTGGCGAGGGCACTCGGGCACCTTGCCTGGCGAGGGCACTCGGGCACCTTGCCTGGCGAGGGCACTCGGGCACCTTGCCTGGCGAGGGCACTCGGGCACCTTGCCTGGCGAGGGCACTCGGGCACCTTGCCTGGCGAGGGCACTCGGGCACCTTGCCTGGCGAGGGCACTCGGGCACCTTGCCTGGCGAGGGCACTCGGGCACCTTGCCTGGCGAGGGCACTCGGGCACCTTGCCTGGCGAGGGCACTCGGGCACCTTGCCTGGCGAGGGCACTCGGGCACCTTGCCTGGCGAGGGCACTCGGGCACCTTGCCTGGCGAGGGCACTCGGGCACCTTGCCTGGCGAGGGCACTCGGGCACCTTGCCTGGCGAGGGCACTCGGGCACCTTGCCTGGCGAGGGCACTCGGGCACCTTGCCTGGCGAGGGCACTCGGGCACCTTGCCTGGCGAGGGCACTCGGGCACCTTGCCTGGTGAGGGCACTCGGGCACCTTGCCTGGTGAGGGCACTCGGGCACCTTGCCTGGTGAGGGCACTCGGGCACCTTGCCTGGCGAGGGCACTCGGGCACCTTGCCTGGCGAGGGCACTCGGGCACCTTGCCTGGCGAGGGCACTCGGGCACCTTGCCTGGCGAGGGCACTCGGGCACCTTGCCTGGCGAGGGCACTCGGGCACCTTGCCTGGCGAGGGCACTCGGGCACCTTGCCTGGCGAGGGCACTCGGGCACCTTGCCTGGCGAGGGCACTCGGGCACCTTGCCTGGCGAGGGCACTCGGGCACCTTGCCTGGCGAGGGCACTCGGGCACCTTGCCTGGCGAGGGCACTCGGGCACCTTGCCTGGTGAGGGCACTCGGGCACCTTGCCTGGTGAGGGCACTGCGACACCTATTGCGATGTTGAGGACAGATTAAGCATAATATTGCAACGTGCAATCATTGATCTAACTCCTTCGTTTATGTTGAATTAGATGAGGGGTCCCGGCGGCGCCCGGGTCTCCCTCCTGCTTCAGTTTACCGACTTGCACTTCCCGATACCACTCTTCCTCATTTTTCTTCCTTTATTCCCCTCTTTTTCCCACCCTCTCCTCCAGTTTTCAACCACTTTATCCTCTGCCATCCTCCTCTTCATCTTCATCTTTCCCCCCTCCCTCCCTACATTTTCTCCCCTCCTTCCCAACAGAAAATGTAATGCTGTAACCCAAATGAATCACGTCCTTTCCATTTAGGAGAAGAAGAAACATACCAGTCTTCTATATAAGTGGACATATTAGTCTGTTCCAAGCTGGAGGCCAGACATTTGCCATCAAAGAAATGAGTGCCATTTGACACACTGCCAAAATGACCCCCACGAAAAAATTTTGCTCTAACATTATAACCAGACTTTTGAATTATTTTTGTTTACATTTGTTTTGTCATGTGATAAAACTTTCTGTTGAACACAAAAACACACAAATCTAACCATAATACTTACCGCTTTAACGCTTATATGAAGCTTGATGGTGTAGAGTTTTTGTCCGTGGACTCCTAGTGCCTTGTGTGTTATTGTCTGGTGATCATCGTTGATGAACACCCCGTGTGTAGAGCTCTTATAGTGATAGTTGTGATAGTGTAGATGACGGGGGAGAGGAAAGGAGGGAGAGGGAGATGAAAGGAGAGAGAGGGAGAGGAAAGGAGAGAGAGGGAGAGGAAAGGAGGGAGAGGGAGAGGAAAGGCGAGAGAGGGAGAGGAAAGGAGAGAGAGGGAGAGGAAAGGAGAGAGAGGGAGAGGAAAGGAGAGAGAGGGAGAGGAAAGGAGGGAGAGGGAGAGGAAAGGAGAGAGAGGGAGAGGAAAGGAGAGAGAGGGAGAGGAAAGGAGAGAGAGGGAGAGGAAAGGAGAGAGAGGGAGAGGAAAGGAGAGAGAGGGAGAGGAAAGGAGAGAGAGGGAGAGGAAAGGAGAGAGAGGGAGAGGAAAGGAGAGAGAGGGAGAGGAAAGGAGAGAGAGGGAGAGGAAAGGAGAGAGAGGGAGAGGAAAGGAGAGAGAGGGAGAGGAAAGGAGAGAGAGGGAGAGGAAAGGAGAGAGAGGGAGAGGAAAGGAGAGAGAGGGAGAGGAAAGGAGAGAGAGGGAGAGGAAAGGAGAGAGAGGGAGAGGAAAGGAGAGAGAGGGAGAGGAAAGGAGAGAGAGGGAGAGGAAAGGAGAGAGAGGGAGAGGAAAGGAGAGAGAGGGAGGGGAAAGGAGAGAGAGGGAGGGGAAAGGAGAGAGAGGGAGGGGAAAGGAGAGAGAGGGAGGGGAAAGGAGAGAGAGGGAGGGGAAAGGAGAGAGAGGGAGGGGAAAGGAGAGAGAGGGAGGGGAAAAAAGAGAGAGGGAGAGGAAAAAAGAGAGAGGGAGAGGAAAAGAGAGAGAGGGAGAGGAAAAGAGAGAGAGGGAGAGGAAAGGAGAGAGAGGGAGAGGAAAAAAGAGAGAGGGAGAGGAAAAAAGAGAGAGGGAGAGGAAAAAAGAGAGGGGGAGAGGAAAAAAGAGAGAGGGAGAGGAAAAAAGAGAGAGGGAGAGGAAAAAAGAGAGAGGGAGAGGAAAAAAGAGAGAGGGAGAGGAAAAAGAGAGAGGGAGAGGAAAAAAGAGAGAGGGAGAGGAAAAAAGAGAGAGGGAGAGGAAAGGAGAGAGAGGGAGAGGAAAGGAGAGAGAGGGAGAGGAAAGGAGAGAGAGGGAGAGGAAAGGAGAGAGAGGGAGAGGAAAGGAGAGAGAGGGAGAGGAAAGGAGAGAGAGGGAGAGGAAAGGAGAGAGAGGGAGAGGAAAGGAGAGAGAGGGAGAGGAAAGGAGAGAGAGGGAGAGGAAAGGAGAGAGAGGGAGAGGAAAGGAGAGAGAGGGAGAGGAAAGAAGAGAGAGGGAGAGGAAAGAAGAGAGAGGGAGAGGAAAGAAGAGAGAGGGAGAGGAAAGGAGAGATGGGGAGAGAAAAGAAGAGATGGGGAGAAGAAAGGAGAGAGGGGGATGAAAGTGAAGCGGATGGGGGAGAGGATAGAGAGGTTGGAAATTGTTGGAGTAGGGAAGATGGAAAGAGAGGGAATGAAAGAGAGGAAAAAATGAGTGGAGAGGGGCAGAGGAGAGAAAAGGATGAAAGTGGAAATAGAGATGAGTTCGAGAGGGAATTAAAAGAGGTAGGAGGTAGAGGGAAGAGAGAAAGACTCGGGTGCAGCAGGGACGTACCCCTCCCCCTCCCCCCCCCCCTCTCTCGACCACAATATGGCAATAAAATGCCACATTTAAACATAGGTTGTAGTGAAGCACAGGACAGCCCTCCTTTACTGGTGTACAATCACTGCATTTGTTTGGTAAACATAATATCTCGTGCGGGCACTGGCCTTAATGTTGGAGTTCCTTCCTCTGTTCCAGCAGCAGCCAGTGGCACTCACCTCAACAGGGGGGGGGGGGGGGGTTATCTTGGGGTTATCTTGGGGTTATCTTGGGGTTATCTTGGGGTCATCTTGGGGTCATCTTGAGGTCATCTTGGGGTCATCTTGGGGTCATCTTGAGGTTATCTTGAGGTTATCTTGAGGTTACCTTGAGATAATTTCGGGAACTTAGCGTCACCACGGCCCGGTCCTCTACCAGGCCTCTCTTTTTGTTATACATCCCCATGAAGCAGCCTGTAGCAGCTGTTTAACTCTCAGGTACCTATTTACTGCTAGGTGAACAGAGGCATCAGGATGAAAGAAACTCTGCCCATTTGTTTCCACCTCCGCCGGGGATCGAACCCGGAACCTTAGGACTACGAATCCCAAACGCTGTCCATTTAGCCGTCAGGGCCCCTTACAACCAAATAATCTTCTCCTTTACATTAGACAAACAGGATTCTTGAGGTTATCTTGAGATGATTTCGGGGCTTTTAGTGTCCCCGCGGCCCGGTCCTCGACCAGGCCTCCACCCCCAGGAAGCAGCCCGTGACAGCTGACTAACACCCAGGTACCTATTTTACTGCTAGGTAACAGGGGCATAGGGTGATAGAAACTCTGCCCATTGTTTCTCACCGGCGCCTGGGATCGAACCCAGGACCACAGGATCACAAGTCATGGCCAGGATGCAGAATACCTGGCCATAATTCTCCTCATATTTCATGCTCACCTTCCCCGGTTCCAGTTCTACTCAGCCCTTTGGACACGACTGGATATAATAATAGCAGAGGGACTTCCTGCATCAACCGACTTTTTAATAATGAACCACATCTCTTGCTAATTATATTTTTTTGTCAAAAGACTTTTTAGATGAAAATGTCCTCGCTACGTTGGGCGTGTGGCTACTGTACTCCACTTGTCTCAATCACCGTGATTTTGATCCTGCTACTGACACATCAGGACAGTGATGCAAGGCAGGATATTCAGTGTTCTCTGGGGGGGAGGATATTCAGTGTTCTCTGGGGGGGAGGATATTCAGTGTTCTCTTGGGGGGGGGGTCAGTATTCTCTGGGGATACTGAGTGTTCTCTGGGGGGGAGGATATTCAGTGTTCTCTTGGGGGGGGGTCAGTATTCTCTGGGGATACTGAGTGTTCTCTGGGGGATATTTAGTGTTCTCTGGGGGATATTTAGTGTTCTCTGGGGGATATTTAGTGTTCTCTGGGGGATATTCAGTGTTCTCTGGGGGATATTCAGTGTTCTCTGGGGGATATCCAGTGTTCTCTGGGGGATATCCAGTGTTCTCTGGGGGATATCCAGTGTTCTCTGGGGGATATCCAGTGTTCTCTGGGGGATATCCAGTGTTCTCTGGGGGATATCCAGTGTTCTCTGGGGGATATCCAGTGTTCTCTGGGGGATATCCAGTGTTCTCTGGGGGATATCCAGTGTTCTCTGGAGGATATCCAGTGTTCTCTGGAGGATATCCAGTGTTCTCTGGAGGATATCCAGTGTTCTCTGGAGGATATCCAGTGTTCTCTGGAGGATATCCAGTGTTCTCTGGAGGATATCCAGTGTTCTCTGGAGGATATCCAGTGTTCTCTGGAGGATATCCAGTGTTCTCTGGCAAAGACAATATAAAATGTCCTCTGGTTTGCTTCCATCTAACCACTGCACGATTCAAATGGGAAGAGTTTCCGTTTCAGTGTCAGGAAGAATATTTTCTTAACAGCTATTAACACCCACCAGAATTGCAGGTGTATAGCGGGTGTGGACAGTCATACCGTTTCGGAATGGCTTCACTACTTAAGTCTGAAACTATACTGGGGTTCATGCTGTGGGTTGAGTGTAGGGTGAAGAGGCCCATCATCACAGACCATGGTACACTTCACCCAAGTACACCCAGGTACACAGACCTTCATCATGTGAAGAATTGTTAATTGTTGTAGAAGAATCGGTTGTTTGCCTGACGATAAGAAGTGAACAAGAACTACAGTAAATAACATTATAAACTACAAGAACAACTTGTAGTTTGGTGCTGTTCATATATGGTTTGCAAAGTGTTCTTGCATTGTATCTTATATATTAACCCTATATTGGAAGACGAGGGAGGGAGGGAGTTATCAGGAGAAAGTGCCGAGCCATTACGACTGTATAGCACTGGGAAGGGGTCAGGATAAGGATTTGGGATGGGACGGAGGGGGGGGGGAGAAGAATGGTGCCCAACCGCTTGGCCGGTCGGGTATTGAACGCCGACCTGCAGGTAGCGAGAGGAGAAAATGTGTTTCTTGATGTCTTCATATAATAAAGCGAGTATTTTTTGTCTTTGTTGAAGCATGACGTGTTTGTTCACAACGCTAAAATGTTTCCTAAAGCACTCAGTCGTAATAAGAAGTATCTTTAAAACAATAAATTTTCTACTGTAGAAATTACTTCTCGAAGGAAGTCAACTATGTAAGAGTCAGCCTCAATGCACTGTAAGAATTTTTGTGTTCGATCTTACGTTTATCAAAATCTCTTACTCTTTGTAGCAATGTTTATCAGCGGGTTGTGGATGGGGAATAGTGGTTAGAAAGTTGAATTAAAATATAAATAATTAAGATGCCTAACTTTGTTACATATAATAGGTAATATAAACATTGGTAACTAGCAGGTATAACATATACAATTGTCTGCGGAAAGGGTGTCAGAAGCAACAATGTCTCGACTTCTTAAGAAACTCACGTTATCGTCTTCTATCTTTCACTCTATTAAATAATGTATGCTTCCCTGGACGCTGTCAAGGGAGAAGGAGCAGGCGAGGACTTCTACGGAACATCCAGGCGGACGTTGCACCATTAATTTTTATTTTATTTATATATACGAGAAATGTCCTTACATTCAGGTAATGCCACTAGCACGCATAGCATTCCGGGCACGTCCTTAATCGTAATTTTCCCCTGAATGCGACCCACCAAATCGTTTAACCACCAGGTATCCATTTACTGATGGGTGAATAGAGGCTACAGTTAAGGACTGGCGCCCGGGCAATCCTTCCCGGCCAGGATACGAACCCAGGCCAGCGCTTTGGCTTGGGAAAACTTAAGCACTCAAAATCCCACCTTTCAGTAGGCCTTCCGCTCTACTGGCAATTAATGGCAAGTGTGTTTCTATTCCATTCTATCCCGTCCTCAGAGACCATCACAACACATTCCAGGCCTATAATGTATGAGGACCGTCCGCGCACTGCTGCTCTACGGCGCTCCTCCTTCCACCTGCATTAACGCCTTTATAAACCAACGGAATCAGCTGAAGGATTATTTTTGTAGTCAAATTGATTCACGGCTGCAGGACGACCACTCTCACTGCTACAGGGGGGACCACTCTCACTGCTACAGGGGGGACCACTCTCACTGCTACAGGGGGGACCACTCTCACTGCTACAGCAGGACCACCCTCACTGCTACAGGACGACCACTCTCACTGCTACAGGAGGACCACCCTCACTGCTACAGGGGGGACCACTCTCACTGCTGCAGGAGCACCACCCTCACTGCTACAGGGGGGACCACTCTCACTGCTACAGGGGGGACCACTCTCACTGCTACAGGGGGGACCACTCTCACTGCTACAGGGGGGACCACTCTCACTGCTACAGGGGGGACCACTCTCACTGCTACAGCAGGACCACCCTCACTGCTACAGGGGGGACCACTCTCACTGCTACAGGGGGGACCACTCTCACTGCTACAGGGGGGACCACTCTCACTGCTACAGGGGGGACCACTCTCACTGCTACAGGGGGGACCACTCTCTCTGCTACAGGGGGGGGACCACTCTCACTGCTACAGGGGGGACCACTCTCACTGCTACAGGGGGGACCACTCTCACTGCTACAGGGGGGGACCACTCTCACTGCTACAGGGGGGGACCACTCTCACTGCTACAGGGGGGGACCACTCTCACTGCTACAGGGGGGGACCACTCTCACTGCTACAGGGGGGACCACTCTCACTGCTACAGGGGGGACCACCCTCACTGCTACAGGGGGGACCACTCTCACTGCTACAGGGGGGACCACTCTCACTGCTACAGGGGGGGCCACTCTCACTGCTACAGGGGGGACCACTCTCACTGCTACAGGGGGGACCACTCTCACTGCTACAGGGGGGACCACTCTCACTGCTACAGGGGGGACCACTCTCACTGCTACAGGGGGGACCACTCTCACTGCTACAGGGGGGACCACACTCACTTCTACAGGAGCACCACCCTCACTGCTACAGGGGGGACCACCCTCACTGCTCCCGGCCTCTCAAATAGTGCAGGCGCATATTGACGTATAAACCCCATATTGCCAAAAACTGATGTACTAAAAATCATAGCGGCTCTCAAAATTGACTTAGTGTACCGTTTTCCTTTCGTAGGTCCTGGGTTAGGTTAGGTTCGGGTAATATAGTACAGTGAGGCTGGTCAGGCTCAAGTACCCAGCGCCTCAGGTGGGCTGCTCTGAGGTGAGGCTGAAGGAGGTCAACAGCATCTTCGAGCAAAGTGCTACGAGTCTCTGGGGGGTCCGTTTTGTAATTACAGAACCCTGTAATAACACTCTGGTTACAGGTTATAGAGAAGTTGTGTTATTGCCTCATAAATGTCCTTTTGTCGGCCGTTATCGCCGGACATTGGAAGACGATAATTGGAAATGGTTTGCCTGTAGTGGGCGCCTGACAGCTGAGTGGACAACGCTTCGGACTCGTAGTCCTGAGGTTCCGGGTTCGATCCCCGGTGGAGGCGGAGACAAATGGGCAAAAAGTTTCTTTCGACCTGATGCCCCTGTTACCTAGCAGTAAATAGGTACCTGGGAGTTAAGACAGCTGCTACGGTGTGCTTCCTGGGGGGGATGTGTAACAAAAAGGAGACCTGGTCGAGGACCGGGCCGCGGGGGACGCTAAGCCCCGAAATCATCTCAAGATAAGATAGTGCTCTACGGAGCCATTATATACACACCTTAGTGCCTAGAAACATCGTGATGATACAAAGACTTGTAACAAGGTGTTGCATGTATGGCCACTGAAAGCTCTCATGCAACACTAACAAATTGTTCGTAATATTGTCTACTTCAAC
This sequence comes from Procambarus clarkii, assembly GCF_040958095.1. NCBI lineage: Eukaryota > Metazoa > Arthropoda > Malacostraca > Decapoda > Cambaridae > Procambarus > Procambarus clarkii. The sequence continues at coordinate 33,202,451 of NC_091202.1, forward strand.
TTCAATACTTATACAGGCGACGAGTCACAATAACGAGGCTGAAGAATGTTGACCAGACCACACACTAGAAGGTGAAGGGACGACGACGTTTCGGTCCGTCCTGGACCATTCAATACTTAACGTAGCATGCCAGTAAACTGCCCAACAGTGTACTCGGCAATACATTTCCCTACGCCATTACCCTTATTTATGCCTGCTATCAATTCTGTTTCACCGTCCGGGCAACACGGAGGCTGCAATGTTCCCCAAGACTAGCGTCAGGAATTCATATTTACATAAGAATTACATTCATATTTATAGCATTATAGCATTTTATTATTATTTATCATTTATCATTATAGCACTTATCATTATAGCATTTTAAAAGCACCGAATCACCTTCTGTGGTTGAGTGTTCAATAAACCCTTGAACTGTATGTTTAACACTTCTCTAACCCTGTCCATGGAGGACAGAAGAAAATGTATATATGCTGGTTAGCATTGTAAATGTGTGGCCACGTCTGTGGTAGAAAATAATAATGAAAAAAAAATAAATAAATAAAAAAAAAAAAAAAAAAAAATTACATTGTTACATTTTTTGAAGAGTATGATGGCCATGGGTTCTCAGGTGCCATTTTTGTCCATTAATATTTCTGTTCCTCCTGACTCATTTGGCAGCTGCCTCATTACAGTATTTTAAAAAAAAAAGTTTGTAAACAATAAGCGGTGTACAGGACGAGAGATCTCTATGGCACATTCTGCACCTCAGTTCTGAACACTACAGCCCCTGCGACACAGACCAGCTGGCAACACTACAGCCCCTGCGACACAGACCAGCTGGCAACACTACAGCCCCTGCGACACAGACCAGCTGGCAACACTACAGCCCCTGCGCCACAGACCAGCTGGCAACACTACAGCCCCTGCGCCACAGACCAGCTGGTAACACTACAGCCCCTGCGCCACAGACCAGCTGGCAACACTACAGCCCCTGCGCCACAGACCAACTGGCAATAATACAGCCCCTGTGCCACAGACCAGCTGGCAACACTACAGCCCCTGCGCCACAGACCAGCTGGCAATAATACAGCCCCTGTGCCACAGCCCAGCTGGCAACACAACAGCCCCTGCGACACAGACCAGCTGGCAACACTACAGCCCCTGTGCCACAGACCAGCTGGCAACAGAACAGCCCCTGCGCCATAGCCCAGCTGGCAACAGAACAGCCCCTGTGCCACAGACCAGCTGGCAACACTACAGCCCCTGCGCCACAGACCAGCTGGCAACAGAACAGCCCCTGCGCCATAGCCCAGCTGGCAACAGAACAGCCCCTGTGCCACAGACCAGCTGGCAACACTACAGCCCCTGCGCCACAGACCAACTGGCAATAATACAGCCCCTGTGCCACAGACCAGCTGGCAACACTACAGCCCCTGCGCCACAGACCAGCTGGCAATAATACAGCCCCTGCGCCACAGACCATCTGGCAACACAACAGCCCCTGCGCCACAGCCCAGCTGGCAACACTACAGCCCCTGTGCCACAGCCCAGCTGGCAACAATACAGCCCCTGCGCCACAGACCAGCTGGCAACAACACAGCCCCTGCGCCACAGCCGGTGAAGGGGCTACTACTCTCCATAGTGTATAGGAGGTCACTGGAGACGGGAGACCTACCAGAAATATGGAAGACGGCTAATGTGATCCCAATATACAAAAAGGGCGACAGGCAAGAGGCACTGAACTACAGGCCAGTGTCCTTAACTTATATACCATGCAAGGTGATGGAGAAGATTGTGAGACAAAACCTGTTATCACATCTGGAGAGAAGGGACTTCGTGACAAATCGCCAACATGGGTTCAGGGAGGGTAAATCTTGCCTGACTGGCTTAATAGAATTCTACGACCAGGTGACACAGATTAAGCAAGAAAGAGAGGGCTGGGCGGACTGCATTTTCTTGGATTATCGGAAAGCCTTTGAGACAGTACCGAATAAGAGGCTGGTACACAAGCTGGAGAGACAGGCAGGTGTAGCTGGTAAGGTGCTCCAGTGGATAAGGGAGTACCTAAGCAATAGGAAGCAGGGAGGTACGGTGAGGGGTGAGACCTCCAATTGGCGTGAAGTCACCAGTGGAGTCCCACAGGGCTCTGTACTCGGTCCTATCTTGTTTCTGATATATGTAAATGATCTCCCGGAGGGTATAGATTCATTTCTCTCAATTTTTGCGGACGATGCCAAAATTATGAGAAGGATTAATACAGAAGAGGACTGTTTGAGGCTTCAAAAAGACCTAGACAAACTGAAGGAATGGTCGAACAAATGGTTGTTAGAGTTTAACCCAACCAAATGTAATGTAATGAAGATAGGTGTAGGGAGCAGGAGGCCAAATACAAGGTATCATCTGGGACAGGAAATTCTTCAGGAGTCAGAGAAAGAAAAATACTTGGGAGTTGATATCACGCCAGACCTGTCTCCTGCAGCACATATCAAGAGGATAACATCAGCGGCATATGCCAGGCTGGCCAACATACGAACGGCATTCAGAAACTTGTGTAAAAAATCATTCACAACTTTGTATACCACATATGTCAGGCCAATCCTGGAGTATGCAGCCACAGCATGGAGTCCATATCTAGTCAAGGATAAGACTAAACTGGAAAAGGTTCAAAGGTTTGCCACCAGACCAGTACCCGAGCTGAGAGGTATGAGCTACGAGGAGATACGACGGGAATTAAACCTCACTTCGCTGGAAGACAGAAGAGTTAGGGGGGACATGATCACCACATTCAAGATTCTCAAGGTAATTGATAGGGTAGATAAAGACAGGCTATTTAACACAAGGGGCACACGCACAAGGGGACACAGGTGGAAACTGAGTGCCCATATGAGCCACAGAGATATTAGAAAGAACTTTAGTGTCAGAGTGGTTGACAAATGGAATGCATTAGGAGGTGATGTCGTGGAGGCTGACTCCATATACAGTTTCAAGTGTAGATATGACAGAGCCCAATAGGCTCAGGAATCTGTACACCAGTTGATTGACAGTTGAGAGGCGGGACCAAAGAGCCAGAGCTCAACCCCCACAAACACAACTAGGCGAGTACAACTAGGTGAGTACAGCCCAGCAGGTAACAACACAGCCCCTGCGCCACAGCCCAGCAGGTAACAACACAGCCCCTGCGCCACAGCCCAGCAGGTAACAACACAGCCCCTGCGCCACAGCCCAGCAGGTAACAACACAGCCCCTGCGCCACAGCCCAGCAGGTAACAACACAGCCCCTGCGCCACAGCCCAGCAGGTAACAACACAGCCCCTGCGCCACAGCCCAGCTGGCTACAACACAGCCCCTGCGCCACAGCCCAGCAGGTAACAACACAGCCCCTGCGCCACAGCCCAGCAGGTAACAACACAGCCCCTGCGCCACAGCCCAGCTGGCTACAACACAGCCCCTGCGCCACAGCCCAGCAGGTAACAACACAGCCCCTGCGCCACAGCCCAGCTGGCTACAACACAGCCCCTGCGCCACAGCGAGTAGTTAATAAATGGAATGCACTCGGAAGTGATGTGGTGGAGGCTGACTCCATACACAGTTTCAAGTGTAGATATGATAGAGCCCAATAGGCTCAGGAATCTGTACACCAGTTGATTGACAGTTGAGAGGCGGGACCAAAGAGCCAAAGCTCAACCCCCGCAAGCACAATTAGGTGAGTACAACCCAGCTGGCAACACAACACATTCCATCTCTGGATTTCATGCAATTTTACTTTTTAAAGGGGCAATAGAGGTACTGTAAAGTAAGAGGTCAAATTTTATGTATCAACCCGCAAGCATGTAATTAACATTAGATCTTGCTAGTGTCCGTCAATCTATAGTGAGCTAAAGCGTTCTTCACCAATGGTTTCCTTATAACACTGGTTCCCAAACTCTCTAAGGTCATTATCCTCTTTCATATAGTGTCGTCACTGATGTATATTAATGACGACATAATATTATACATTATAATAATATTATACTACACTTTGTATATTAACAAAAAATTCAACAGCATAAATTTTAGCTTGTTATTCACCCCCCCCCAGTTCCCCCCTTGTCCTCCTACGTTATGGTACCGTAACTTGTACTCTGCCACAACTTATGGGGGGGGGAGGGGGCATATATTATAAAAAAAGGCCTCTGGGGAGGCATGGTCCCTAGTTTAGGAACCAGCACTATATATATCATAGTGTGCAAGTATAGCTGTAACTGAGGGAGAGACTATAGAGTCTCCACGCTCTGTGCTCTAAGCAGAGCACGTTATGCTGGTCTGCTGCTCAGGAGATCACACAGTCGTCCTCTCCGCCCATAAACATCGCCAAATAGGTTTTCAGCTTGCGAGGAAGCGCAATTAACACCAGACACAGCGCCGGCGTTCTTGTTGCAAAACGTCTTATCTGTCATAAACCCGGATAATGCGTTTTGATCCCCCATTGATGCGCTGTGCCACCCACAGTTGGGGTCAAGGGTCGTGACTCTCCTCACTCGATACTCTACCACCACTCCCAGGGCAACCCGTCCTCTTAAAAATAACGTCGCTTTTGGCTCGTATGCGCCGCTATGGCCAAGAGTGGACGTAATTTGAAATTAAATCGGCTCACGAAAGTGACGTACTGTCCCGTTTTCTGTTTGAGTCGTCCGGCTTACTCGGAAAGGTTAGGAGAGGAAACTTTAAATTAACGCTTTTCGTAACGTTTTGAAATTGAGAATTTCCTGCCCACTTAACCTACCGGTGAACCCTTAACTAACTGTTGTTGGGAAAAAAAAAATCATTTATTTTTCATTTTCAAGTTACGTCCACTTTTGGTCATACGAGCAAATGGCCAAAAGCGACATTATTTTTGAGAGGACAGGTTGCTCAGGGAGGCGGGGACCATCTGCTCTCACAGGAAGGCCTTAAAACATTAATGTGTTACCGTATTTCACCTGGTGACGAGGAGGGTGGCTAACTAAACGTGTTATGAAAACCAGAGAACAACTGCTATTGCACATTTGTTCCAGATAGAATATTTGCCCAGGATGCTCCTATATGGTACTCGTTTTGGTCATACATGTGAATACTAAGTGACCGTCACTTCGCTGGATGATGCTTGTTTGGGGGACCGTACTCTGGGGTCGCTGCCCCCGCGAGGGACCGTACTCTGGGGTCGCTGCCTCCGCGAGGGACCGTACTCTGGGGTCGCTGCCCCCGCGAGGGACCGTACTCTGGGGTCGCTGCCTCCGCGAGGGACCGTACTCTGGGGTCGCTGCCTCCGCGAGGGACTGTACTCTGGGGTCGCTGCCCCCGCGAGGGACCGTACTCTGGGGTCGCTGCCTCCGCGAGGGACCGTACTCTGGGGTCGCTGCCCCCGCGAGGGACCGTACTCTGGGGTCGCTGCCCCCCGCGAGGGACTGTACTCTGGGGTCGCTGCCTCCGCGAGGGACCGTACTCTGGGGTCGCTGCCCCCCGCGAGGGACCGTACTCTGGGGTCGCTGCCTCCGCGAGGGACCGTACTCTGGGGTCGCTGCCTCCGCGAGGGACTGTACTCTGGGGTCGCTGCCTCCGCGAGGGACCGTACTCTGGGGTCGCTGCCTCCGCGAGGGACCGTACTCTGGGGTCGCTGCCTCCGCGAGGGACCGTACTCTGGGGTCGCTGCCTCCGCGAGGGACCGTACTCTGGGGTCGCTGCCTCCGCGAGGGACCGTACTCTGGGGTCGCTGCCTCCGCGAGGGACCGTACTCTGGGGTCGCTGCCTCCGCGAGGGACCGTACTCTGGGGTCGCTGCCTCCGCGAGGGACCGTACTCTGGGGTCGCTGCCTCCGCGAGGGACCGTACTCTGGGGTCGCTGCCTCCGCGAGGGACCGTACTCTGGGGTCGCTGCCTCCGCGAGGGACCGTACTCTGGGGTCGCTGCCTCCGCGAGGGACCGTACTCTGGGGTCGCTGCCTCCGCGAGGGACCGTACTCTGGGGTCGCTGCCTCCGCGAGGGACCGTACTCTGGGGTCGGTGCCCCCGCGAGGGACCGTACTCTGGGGTCGCTGCCTCCGCGAGGGACCGTACTCTGGGGTCGCTGCCTCCGCGAGGGACCGTACTCTGGGGTCGCTGCCTCCGCGAGGGACCGTACTCTGGCTCGCCGCCCCCCGCGAGGTAGGACCATACCAAGGTTGATCGCGTCCCCCCCCCCTCCCCCCTTGGCATCAATGTAATCCGAGTGTTTCGGTTAATTCAACGATACTACATATAGGTCAAAACTGTCACGCGGGTGCCTCGCATAGGCCAAAATGTCTCCTGTAATCATCATTCTCAGAGACCCTTATGTTCTATCTTCTTCCCAACATCTAAACTAACATTGATCAGCAAACTAATATGACATTTATCAGACCAACTGACTGAAGTGTTTGAATGGGAAAGCAGTGTCCGTGTGACTGAGTTCCTTATTAGTGTCAGCAGCAGATGGCCAGATTACAAGGCACAGCTCATTGTCAATATTATTTAAATAGAAAGGCAAAATATGACCAGGACAGATAAAAATGGCCCGCTAGATATCCGAGTATCTAGTGGGCCATTTTTTGCTAAGCATAACTGGTGTTGTGGGATGAAGAAAACGTCGAGTTAATGGATTTATTCACTAGATTTATTCCTCCAAGGAGTGCCGGACCAACCGGGCTGTGGTGGGTATGTGGGCCTGCGGGCCGCTCCAAGCAACAGCCTGGTGGACCAAACTCTCACAAGTCGAGCCTGGCCTCGGGCCGGGCTTGGGGAGTAGAAGAACTCCCAGAACCCCATCAACCAGGTATCAACCAGGTAATGGGCCGGAATGAATATATGAGGAACTGAGTACAACAACAAAGTTATTGTGATGCCTTTATGTAAAAATAGACGCTATCTAGCGTGGGCAAACTGGTGTTCTGCGGCTTACTCTGTTACATCCTTTTTAAGGGGTAATAGGAAATAATAATAAAAACAGATTTTACAAAAGCCATTATAAAAACGTCAACCAGTATTGTTATTATTCTACTCACACTAGAAGGTTCAAATACAAACACCCGTAAAAGAACCGCATTAAATTATACATTTTACGACGCGAGACAATCTTTTCATAACAAACACTTGCACTTGGAGAATATATCAGTTGTTATAAGAAGCCTTGCAAACTTTCACGAGGGAATTTGACAACATTACCATACACTCGGCCAACAACGATTCTAGAAACATCAAATGTATAAAATAATGTAAAACAACATTAGCATTAGTGATCAGTGTGTTATGGAGGGAGAGCACATACTAATGAGACGCCACAGGCACTTGTAAACAAGCAAATGAACTTTTGTCTTAAACACACACTTTTCTCAAGTTATAACTTTATTGTGTTATAAATAGTGTAAAAACAGGCACTGACCACAACACTGCGGGCCCCAGCAACCTGCCCTTAGGGAGGAGGCACTCTGCAGATAATCACTTCAAAACCACGAAGTAATTAGTGCTATTATCTGCCCACTTCCCCATGGTTGTTTGGTTTGATTACGGTTACGATAGGTTAAGGTGTCATTAGGTTAATTTTCGTTACGTTTGATCATGTTAATACAGTGTATTATTCTCTAACATGTGAAATAGTTAATTCAAAACTGTAATTATCCCTTACATTTTAATTTATATAAAACCAAATTCATCAGACCGTTTCAAACAAAATGTATTATGCATAGACTATATTTCAAACCAACTGTTTATAACACAATAAAGTTATAACTTGAGAATAGCGTATGTTTAGGACAAAAGTTCATTTGCTTGTTTACAAGTAGACTATTACTGCAACCGTAATATGCTTTCAGACCATCACAAACATCTGTATAACAATCCAGGTGATATGACGGGGATTTTTGATGTCTCGCTCTAACCAGTCACACTAATGTCACACATTGTTTATTGATGTAACACAGAAGTAGTGTCAAGTCTGCAGACACAAACAATCCTGTTTTCTGTCATGTTGGGGATGCGAATCATCGGATAGATTCGAGTAAAAAAAAATAATCTACTTTTCTACTTTAATCTCTACTTTTCACGGACGCCGTCTTGTCGACTCGGCTCTGATGCCCAACATGCTCAACACGAACCTTAGTCTCCTGGCTTTGTTGCTGCTGGCTCTTCCTTCTCACAATGAGCTCTCCTCATAAATGCACTAGCCACCTTAACCTACGTGATGTGACTTAGCCTTGTCCCACTAGAAAGCTCTCTTTCCCTTCTCTCTCTTTATTTACTATTTGTTTTCTCTTTGTCATTTGGCTTCTTGCAGTTTTTTTTGTTTACCTTTCTATTTTTCTAACTTTTTATATTTATGTAGTTTTTCTTATTTTCATTGAATATGACCGCATATTCTGTATTTATTATTTTCTGGTTTAGGGCTTCTATCCCTCTAACTATTTTCTTAGCATCAGGGCTTAATAGAAATAGGAGTTCTCCAAAACTCATTTTCGTACTTTTAAGGTGAAGAAAAGAAGTGATTTACTATAGAGTGTATTACACTTATTTGTATAATTTGCACGACGTTTCGAACCTCCATGGTTCATTCTCAAGTGAACAGAGAATGAACAGAGAATTTTTCTTATATATGCACTTTTCCTATTCTTCCTTTTTCTTTCCTTTACTTTAAATCTTTCTTTCTTTACCGGATTCTGTTTATTACCTTTTCTGTTATTCTTAGCTTTTCATCTTATTATTTCCTTTCATCTTATTTTTTTTTCTTCTTATTCTTTCCTTCATCTCTCACTTTCTTCCTCTCATCTCACTCTCATTTCATTTATTGTTTTCCCCAACTCCTTGGGCTAGACGGTCTCGCTTCTTACAGGTCGGCGTTCAATCCCCGACCAAGTTATTGGTGACCATTCCTTACTTCCGTCCCATCCCAAATCCTTATCCTGACCCCTGCACCGTGCTCTACCGTCGTAATGGCTTGGCGCTTCCTCCTCATAGTTCACTTCCGTCTTCCACTGTCTTACCATTACACAACTTGATAATGGTCCAAGACGGACCGAAACGACGTCGTTTCTCCGTCTTCAGTTGGTGGTTGGAGGTCAACTCTTCAGCCTCGTTACTGTGTCTCAGCATGGTTGGAGGTCAACTCTTCAGCCTCGTTACTGTGTCTCAGCATGGTTGGAGGTCAACTCTTCAGCCTCGTTACTGTGTCTCAGCATGGTTGGAGGTCAACTCTTCAGCCTCGTTACTGTGTCTCAGCATGGTTGGAGGTCAACTCTTCAGCCTCGTTACTGTGTCTCAGCATGGTTGGAGGTCAACTCTTCAGCCTCGTTACTGTGTCTCAGCATCTTCACGTTGTTGTTTTTCAGAGTTGGTAAGTTCTCAAATCAACTCGTCCTCGACTCATGTCCATTACATCCAGCGGTCGACCCCACAGACGCATTCATAATTTTTTTTTCATGCTGTTCATTCAAAACAGGAATTTTCTCAAATATGAATTAATATTATAGTGTATTAGCCTATTGTTCATATATAGGCATAGGTTAGGTTAGGTGTTTAGGTTCTGTTGGCGATTATTTGTAGTACGTGGGTGAAGCATTTACAGCATTGTGGTTCGAACAAAATTCGTCAGTGAAGCACTTGTTCTAGAAGTGTTCAAACGAAATCAGTTGCGAGTCGTGTGTAAACCGTTTTTCATTCATAAACACCGGGTTTGGCGGGTGGATGGAATCACTTTTGGGTCTTTGTATGGAGGACGGGCTGCTCAAATTCCTCAGTTTCACGAAGAATCTTCACGACTCCGGTTTGATTCATAGAAGCATATCGAGAAGACAATAATGTGAAGATCCACAGTGACAGTGAGGAGAAATCAGTGACTAATCAGGACAAAACAAATGAAAGGCTGCAAATAAACTCGGAATGGGAGACGCAATCAAATATTCTCAGAATTTAAAATAATGTGTAAAGTAACTAGGATTAAAAGATGTCTGATGACCTACTGTTCGGTGCAGCTAACAAAATCTTCGCAACCATCTGGAGGGTAGTGATGGAATATGTAAAACCATATACGTACTCGCTCACTGTAACACTGTAAAAGTGTTTGGTTTAGTTTAATACATACATAGAGTACATGAGTCACAGACAAGGATCTGAGAGGCGCCAGTTTGTCGGCCTGAGATCTCACACCTCAAAGCGTTAATGACCTCAAGTGACCTGAGGTCAGATCATGAGAATTTCACCTTGCTTCCGCTAAGCTTATAATTGTAGTCTGGTAGCCTTCAAACATGCCGACGTTTAAGGAGTGGCTTGGTAGTGCCGGAGGCTATCTATTTGTGGGCGGAGTTAGCTACTAGGTTCCCCAATATAAACTCGGAGAGCTATCGAGCATCAAGCATTAAGAGAAGGAACAGCAGACGAGCCAGGAGAGCAGAGAAGACGTCCCTAGCAGGGAGGCTGTCGGCCGGCAGGGGCGAGACAGTCTCTGTCAAGCTACAGACCCCCCCCCCCCTCTCTATTCAACTTAGACTCAGTCCTCGGTGAGTGAACAGTAAGGTGACTTGGTCGTGTTTACATATGTTGTGTGATGATCAGGGGCAGTCAAGTTGTAGGGTTCTCGAATTCTTGGATGATGACTCACTTTGCATATTAAACTGGAACATTTTAATTGAATTGCTAAATTATGATACTTCAGGTGAAATATAATTATGAATTTATTATTTAAATCGTGTTTAACTTTGTTCCTTAGAGTTTTGAGTTGAGGTGAGAAAGCCTCTGTGATTACTGGTTTCATGATTTAATGAGTACATGTTTGGAGTTGATACATGATAAAGATGGGACAGATTAATAATGACCTCTTGATAACATCTCTTGAGAATTTTGTGATACAGACAAGTTCCATTCCTTGTCTTGTATGTGATGATCTAGAATGGATGGTGGCAGCATTTCGTCTTCTACTATCTACTCTTCTATTTCTACTATCTACTAGTACCTATCTACACCTCTCCCACCACCCCTCGCTAAACTCTCACTTTCAACTAATGACCCTCCTCGCTCCTCCCACCTCCCTACCTCTCACCCCAAGCCCTCACTAATTACTTCACTATTCATTTCTTTCCTTTCGTTTTCTCGTATACGTTTGTGGCAATGATAATGTATTCTAGAGTTCTCTCTAGAGTTCCGGGTAGCTGATCCAGTTACGGCGCCTTGTAGTCTTAGAACCTAGGTAGTCAAAAACCTAGGTTACAAGGTGTTGAAGAGAGAGGTTGCCTTAGGAACTCTGGAGGTGCTCTAGAATAGTTAGCTAACTGGGGACGGGATAACGGACTAGAGAGAGCTGTTTCCCCCGGCCTCGTTAGTTAACTGGGGGGTGGAATAATGGACAAGATAGAGCTATTTCCCCCAACCCCCGTTACATCACAACTCTTCTAAAGGGTGGTGACACATTGAAAATAAAAGGTATACAGAGTGTGTTAAATACAAGCGCAGATGCATACAAAATAAAAAAAAAATAAAAATTTGTGAGAGTATTTCTAAGGATTTACAATTCGCATTCATTAAGAGATGAGAGAGATATCATGTATTGTATAGCGGGAGGATTCTGGCGAGAGTCGTCTTAAATGTTTACAACAAACTTATTGGAGTGAGAGATACAGTTGGCCGTGAAAATATGATGTGCAATACACAAGATCACACAAAGTATATCAAAGCTTGACCTTGCAAGCACATCTAGGTGAATACACGCACACGCACATACGCACGCACGCACTAGGAGAGGGGGCAGTAAACCAGGCGGCCTTGGAAGGGTTCGAAATTACGCGAGATGAGGTCAAGAGACACCTGCTGGATCTGGATGTGAGAAAGGCTGTTGGTCCAGACGGGATCTCACCATGGGAATTGAAAGAGTGTGCAGAGGTACTCTGCTTGCCACTCTCCATAGTGTATAGTAGGTCACTGGAGACGAGAGACCTACCAGAAATATGGAAGGCGGCTAATGTGGTCCCAATATACAAAAAAGGTGACAGACAAGAGGCACTGAACTACAGGCCAGTGTCCTTGACTTGTATACCATGCAAAGTGATGGAGAAGATCGTGAAAAAAAATCTAGTAACACATCTGGAGAGAAGGGACTTCATGACAAATTGCCAACATGGGTTCAGGGAGGGTAAATCTTGCCTTACTGGCTTAATAGAATTCTACGATCAGGTGACAAAGATTAAGCAAGAAAGAGAAGGCTGGGCAGACTGCATTTTTTTGGACTGTCGGAAGGCCTTTGATACAGTCCCCCATAAGAGGCTGGTACATAAGCTGGAGAGACAGGCAGGAGTAACTGGTAAAGTGCTCCAGTGGATAAAGGAATACCTAAGCAATAGGAAGCAAAGAGTTACAGTGAGGGGTGAGACCTCAGATTGACGTGAAGTCACCAGTGGAGTCCCACAGGGTTCTGTACTCGGTGCTATCCTGTTTCTGATATACGTGAACGATTTTCCGGAGGGTATAGACTCATTCCTCTCAATGTTTGCTGACGATGCCAAAATTATGAGAAGGATTAAGACAGAGGAGGACTGCTTGAGGCTTCAATAAGATCTAGACAAACTAAAGGAATGGTCAAACAAATGGTCGTTAGAGTTCAACCCAAGCAAATGTAATGTAAGGTGTAGGGAGCAGGAGGCCAGTTACAAGGTATCATTTGGGAGATGAAATTCTACACGAGTCAGAGAGAGAAAGACCTGGGGGTTGATATCACGCCAGACCTGTCCCCTGAAGCCCACATCAAGAGGATAACATCAGCAGCATATGCCAGGTTGGCTAACATAAGAATGGCATTTAGACACTTGTGCAAGGAATCATTCAGAACTTTGTATACCACCTATGTCAGACCAATCCTGGAGTATGCAGCCCCAGCATGGAGTCCATATCTAGTCAAGCATAAGACCAAACTGGAAAAAGTTCAAAGGTTTCCCACCAGACTAGTACCCGGGTTGAGAGGTATGAGCTACGAGGAGAGACTACGGGAATTAAACCTCACGTCGCTAGAAGACAGAAGATTTAGGGGGGATATGATCACCACGTACAAGATTCTCAGAGGAACTGACAGGGTAGATAAAGACGGGCTATTTAACACAAGGGGCACACGCACTAGGCGACACAGGTGGAAACTGAGTGCCCAAATGAGCCACAGAGATATTAGAAAGAATTTTTTTTAGTGTCAGAGTGGTTGACAAATGGAATGCATTAGGCAGTGATGTGGTGGAGGCTGACTCCATACACAGTTTCAAGTTTAGATATGATAGAGCCCAATAGGCTCAGAAACCTGTACACCAGTTGATTGACAGTTGAGAGGCGGGACCAAAGAGCCAAAGCTCAACCCCCGCAAGCACAATTAAGTGAGAACACACACACACACACACACACACACACACACACACACACACACACACACACACACACACACACACACACACACACACATGCATGTAAGAAAGTTTTCTTTCCCTTTAGCGTAAGTGTATTTAGCAAATGGAATGGCCGAAAGAAGCAAGTTGTCGAGGCAAAATGAATTCACGACTTTAAAAGCAGGCATGATAGGTAAACAAGTCGGAAGTCATGGCATTTGACAACCAGCGGCTAGAAAAGGCGGGGTACAAGAGCTTCACCTCTATCCTGCAGGTAGAAATAAGAGAGAATACACATACGCCAGAACTTCCCGACAACTGGAAAATGGCTAATGTGTTACGTATCTACATGAAAAGGGGAAGACAGAAACCAGTAAACTACAGGCTAATATCACTAACAAGTTTCCCCTACAAGTTGCTAGAGAGACAGATGCTAAGCATGCCAGTAGAACATTTAGAACAGATCAACGTTGTCTCAAGGCACCAGCATGGATTTATTAAAGGGAAATCCTGCTTCACAAACTTGCTGTAGTTCTGTAACATAATGATAAAAATCAAACAAGAAAAAAAAAGGATGGGCAGACTGCATATTCCTGAACTGTCAGAAAGCATTTGATACGGTCCCGCACGAGAGGCTCCTACTCACTCTACAGAGGCAGGCTAGCATATCTGGAAGAGTCCTAAGGTGGGTCAGAGAGTATCTCTTAGGAAAGAAGTAAAGGTTACAGTGAGCGCAGACACAGAGTAAAGAGAGGTTACCAGTGGAGTACCACAAGGGTCCGTACTAGGGGCTGTACTGTTTCTGATAAATGTCCTCGAGCAGACATAGGAAACTGGCTCCTTCATATCAATGTTTGAACATGATACTAAACTGATAAGAGTCAGGACAGCGTTCGATTGTGACAGTGAGGGGCGGGGGTTGTGACAGTGAGGGGCGGGGGTTGTGGCAGTAGTGTGGGGTAGGGAAGGTGAGGGTGACTGTGGGGGGACTATAGGGGCATTGCAAACGGATTTGCACACACTTCAGTGCAAGTGAAAAAGGGTCTGGAAAATGGCTACAATAAATTAACCCAGTCAAACGCAAAGTTACGAGGATTGGAGCCGGAATGCGAAGGCCAGTACTGCAATATAGGATAAAGGGAAGACAGATTCTTCAATCAGAAAAGGAGAAAGACCTGAGAGTGGACAAAAAAAATCAAATCTGATGCCAGAAGCGCCAATCAGCAGAACACCAACAGCTGCATATGACATACTCTTCAACATTCGTGTATCCTCCAGAAACTTCGACAAAGGAGCTTTCTGGGCCCTACATAGCAAAGGTAAGACCCACACTTGGATATGCATCCCCCAGCATGGAACCCTTATCTGAAAATGCAACGAGACGTTCATGAGCTGAAGGGATTGAGCTACGAGGAAGCACCGAGAACTGGGCCTTCTCACAATGGAGGAAGGGGAAGAGAGGGGAATATAACATACAAGATCCTAAGGGAGATTGACAAAGAAGACAAAGCAACAGTGTTTAAAGCTAGGAACAAGAGAACGAGGCGACACTGACGGAAACAATAGACGCAAATGAGTCACAGAGACGTCATAAAAAACTTTTTTCTGTGTTAGAGCTGTTAATAAGTATAGTAGGTTAGACGTACAAGTAGTTGAAGCTAATTCGAAAAAAAGTGTTTAATGTAAATATGACAAAAAGAGGGAGAAATGAGTTATCATTCTAAGAACGTTCGGAACGTGGGGTTAGCAGCCTACCTCCACCCTGTAAACTCATCGAGGCGAGTTCACATAGGTAAGTACACACACACACACACACGGGCTACCTGCCTATCAGTGTCCCTAACCTGCATACCATGCAAGTTGAAGGAGAAGATTGTGCGAAGAAAGCTAGTGGAGCATCTGGAGCGAAAAGGAACCTTGTAACACAGCATCAACATGGGTTCAGGGATGGCAGGTCCTGCCTCACAGGGTTAATTGAATTCAACGACCAGGCGACAAAAATCAGGCAAGAAAGAGAAGGGTGGGCAGACTGCATGTTTTTGGATTGTCAGAAAGCCTTTGATACAGTACCACACACGAGGCTAGTGAAAAGCTGGAGATGCAGGCTGGAGTGAAAGGGAAGGTATTCCACTGGATAAGGGAGTACCTAAGCAACAGAAGACAACGAGTCACTGTGAGGGGTGAGGTCTCAGATTGGCTAGACGTCACAAGTGGTGTCCCGCAGGGGTCAGTTCTTGGACCTATACTGTTTCTGATACATGTAAATGATCTTCCAGAGGGTATAGAATCGTGTACCTGAATGTTTGCTGATGATGCAAAAATTATGAGAAGGATTGAAACAGAGGAGGATAGTAGGAGGCTACAAGATGACCTAGACAGACTGAATAAATGGTTCAACAAATGGCTACTAAAGTTCAACCCGAGTAAATGCAAAGTAATGAAACTAGGCGGTGGAAACAGGAGGCCAGGCACAGGATACAGAATAGGAGATGAAGTACTTCATGAAACCTACAGAGAGAAAGATCTAGGGGTTGATATCACACCAAACCTGTCTCCTGAAGCCCACATAAAAAAGAATTACGTCTGCGGCATATGCGAGGCTGGCTAACATCAGAACAGCATTCAGGAACCTGTGTAAGGAATCATTCAGAATCTTGTACACCACATATGAAAGACCAATCCTGGAGTATGCGACCCCAGCATGGAACCCGTACCTTGTCAAGCACAAGACGAAGCTGGGAAAAGTTCAGAGGTATGCCACTAGACTAGTCCCAGAACTGAGAGGCATGAATTACGAGGAAAGGCTGCGGGAAATGCCCCTTACGACACTGGGAGACATGATCACTACCTACAAAATCCTCAGGGGTCTTGACAAGGTAGACAAGGATAAACTATTCAACACTGGAGGTACGCGAACAAGGGGCCACTGGTGGAAACAAACTGAGTACCCAAATGAGCCACAGGGACGTTAGAAAGAACTTTTTCAGTGTCAGAGTAGTTAACAGGTGGAATGCATTAGGCAGTGATGTGGTGGAGGCTGACTCCATACACAGTTTGAAATGTAGATATGATAGAGCCCAGTAGGCTCAGGAATCTGTACACCAGTTGATTGACGGTTGAGAGGCGGGACCAAAGAGCCAGAGCTCAACCCCCGCAAGCACAACTAGATGAGTACACACACAGGAAGCAGCCCGTAACAGCTGTCTAACTCCCAGGTACCTCTTTACTGCTAGGCAACAGGGGCATCAGGGTGAAAGAAACTCGTGATTAACAATGCACAAACAACAGGGCTCTATCAAGGAGTATATAATCTCCTCACACAACCAG
Organism: Procambarus clarkii; assembly: GCF_040958095.1. Taxonomy (NCBI): domain Eukaryota; kingdom Metazoa; phylum Arthropoda; class Malacostraca; order Decapoda; family Cambaridae; genus Procambarus; species Procambarus clarkii. The sequence goes on from NC_091202.1 coordinate 33,219,128, forward strand.
ACCATCACCAGAGAAATCTTAACAAGCAACACAAATTATCGACAGATACAACGACAACAGGAGACTCATCAGCGAGGCCCTACTCATCAAAAAGTCAAAACCAGCAATCAACAGCCAATTAACACATAATTACATTCTACCCACTTCAAGATCCAGAACCAACACAAACAGTAGAAGCAAGAACATAGAACACGCAATGTCCTATTAATACTCTCTATGCCATTGATCCACTTGTTCATCTCAATCATGTTCTGTATCACCTCATCCCAAGCGAATATAGGCCTTGGCAGAGTATGGAAATTTTTTATCAATCTCCCTAAATTGGATTCTAAGTCACATTGGCATAGATGGTAATGAAAAGGGAGACTCACTAGCAAAAATTGTCACTTCTCTACCTGTTATACCGGTTAAAATAGCTCCAAATTTTTCTCAGATTAAGGAGCAAATCAAGAAGAAAATACTCTCAACCATCAAAAGTCGCGACTGATCCAAAGTAGCGGAAGGAAGATCCACTGCAATATGGTACGAACAAGCCACTGGGTACTACTCTTTCAAGCCTGGCAAAAAAATATCCAGAGACATTGCAGTTGCTATATACAGACTCAGACTTGGTTACTAGTGTTATTGGGAGGTAATAAACCCAATAGTTAAAGTGTGTCATATCTGTGGAACAGAAGCAGAGGCGCCACTATTGCACAACTTAATTCAATGTGAAACAACTGAAGCCCTGCACATCAAACTCAACATTCATCCAACAAGAGCAGCTGCATTAGATGCAAATTCCACAGCGACTACAATGATTAGAAAAGCAGTTGAAAAACGGGACACACAAGTGAACATTCTGCATATACATCCGTCACCAAGATAATGATATTAAAACAAGACTAAAACCAGTGCGCTAAAACAGAAGCAAAAAAGAAACAGTGGAAAAGGAGGAAACCCCCCACCTCCATTTAAAATTTTGACCCAAATACCACGGTAACAAGGTTCAACTTGTCCTCTTAAAAAGAACGTCGCTTTTGGCCGTTTGCCCGTATGGCCGAATTTGGACGTAATTTGAAAATGAAAAAAAAATGAAAATAATTTTTTTTTTTTTCAACAACAGTAAGTTAAGGGTCCTCTGATAGGTTAGGTGGGCAGGAAATTCTCATAAAGTTTCAAAACGTTATGAAAAACGTTAATTTAAAGTGTCCTCTCATAACCTCTGCGCGTACGCCGGACGACTCAACTAGAAAACGGAACAGAACATCACTTTTGTGAGTCGATTTCATTTCAAATTACGTCCATATTTGACCGTAGCACGCATACGAGCGAAAAGTGACGTTATTTTTAAGAGGACGGGTTGCAAGGTTATCGTGAATAACCGAACTCAATTACGGGCTCACTATAGCCCTGTTACATGGACATTTCGTTTTGAATAGCTAAATCGAAAACATCATCATCATACAGTATAGAAAATTTGTCTTTGAAATTGTAAGGAGTGCTTTGCAAAACACTTCTTTAGGCGTCAGACCATAAATATAGTGTGAAAATGAACTTTGGAGAGTTAATTTTTCGACTTCCATCGACAGTGAAGAAAAACATAAGAAATATTGGGAAGATTCGTGTTAGAATCGTTAATCCTACCCTTTCGGTCATATTCATCAACATATATATACATTTAAATTTAAAGAGAAAATGTTTGGTGAAGCTTTTCGCAAGCCTCACCAACTTCACGGGGTGATGTATCTTTTTTTTTTTTTTTGCAGGGACTTCCAGCGTGGGCCCTAAGCCTTTAGCTGGCCCACTAAATGATATTTGTTTCATTTTTTTTGTTTTACTTAGGCGGAGTATGAGTATTTATGACTTGCATGTTCGCTTCAGTAAGATTATGCCCAATGTGTTTAACAACTTCTGCTATGTTGAATCTAAGTTGAAATCTTATTGGGTTTGTAACTGTGCACTGTGTTAGATAATGTTCCAGTGGTCTGTCGGGCATGTCTCCACAGTGATCACATTTCCTCTTATCATCTGGAACCTGTAAGCCTATTTCCCATGCACATGGGTATCCAAGCCTGATGCGATGTAAGTGTACTTCTGTTGTTCTACTGCTCCCATTCATCAATATGTCGGGAGATGGTGATAGGAGGGCGGAGGTCGAGCCCCAGCATCATCTCCCTCCCCCATATTCCACAGCTTTCACATCAATAGGCAAATCATACTAACTTCCGGTCTCGTCGAATGAAAGCCTTCATCCTCACTAAGATAACATGATTGAAGGAAGGTGGCGAAGGAGAGGGAAGGTGGCGAAGAAGAGGGAAGGTGGCGAAGAAGAGGGAAGGTGGCGAAGGAGAGGGAAGGTGGCGAAGGAGAGGGAAGGTGGCGAAGGAGAGGGAAGGTGGCGAAGGAGAGGGAAGGTGGCGAAGGAGAGGGAAGGTGGCGAAGGAGAGGGAAGGTGGCGATGGAGAGGGAAGGTGGCGAAGGAGAGGGAAGGTGGCGAAGGAGAGGGAAGGTGGCGAAGAAGAGGGAAGGTGGCGAAGAAGAGGGAAGGTGGCGAAGGAGAGGGAAGGTGGCGAAGGAGAGGGAAGGTGGCGAAGGAGAGGGAAGGTGGCGAAGGAGAGGGAAGGTGGCGAAGGAGAGGGAAGGTGGCGATGGAGAGGGAAGGTGGCGATGGAGAGGGAAGGTGGCGAAGGAGAGGGAAGGTGGCGAAGGAGAGGGAAGGTGGCGAAGGAGAGGGAAGGTGGCGAAGGAGAGGGAAGGTGGCGATGGAGAGGGAAGGTGGCGATGGAGTCTCTCAATGAGAATCCCCCAGGAAGATGTATGGGAGGAAATGGCCGCCAAGTTCACCTGATCTGATACCTTGTGGCATGTTTCCGTGGGGCGACGTCAAGGGACTGGTCTATGTCTCCCGCTCTTCCTGCGAGCCACGAGGGACCCCAAGTAGCGTCTCTCTGCCGGACTGGAGACTATTACCGGTTACGTCTCAGTATCAGAGAAATACCGATTCTCACAAGATGAATAGGATTTATTTTGCATATGAGGGGAATGATTGTATATTGTGTATTGGTCGCTTTGAGGGGAGGAGAGGAGCCATATCTGAGGCAGCCACGGAGCTCAGTAGCTGGTGGGGATTAGTGCTGGTAACATGTTAAGTCAATGTATATGTTTTGTTTGTGCTCTATTGATAATTTTTTATATCTGAGGAGACAAATGTTTAATATGGCCACACTTGAAATAGGTTAGAGTTAGTATAAGAAATTGCCCAGTCAGAAATTTTGTTCTATTAATCTTAAGTTGTTTAAGTGTCGGGACAAAAAATCCACATGCCTTTGAATTTCTTTCGAATTTTGATGAATAAATCTTATTTTGCGCAACAATAAACCAGTTTAGTGTCATTTGCCAAGACTGTGTAATTACTCAGAATTACATAACTAATGATATCAAATATTTTAAAGCACCCTTTGGTTCTGACTCCAGTACATGACAATGTTAATAACAGAAGTGTTTTTGTTTAAATTTAAATTATATTTTGGAGGAGTTGAAAACTGTATTGAAAACAAATTAGAATTGAATAAAGGATTAATCTGCATTAATTAACGTTTTCTTTGTCGATCCGGCTGACAATGACAGACTCAACAGTTTTAGAGCCGCCACGCTATACGAGAGGAAAAACTTGCCTTTTTCCATTTTCCTCTCACACACGGAATACCCTCCCTAAGAGGCCACATGGATGACCCTTTCCCAAATAGGGCACACACACGTAGGGCCACCTACACTGAGGACTCCATCCCGCCCTCATCCTGGTCTATCTGCCCCTCCCGAGACAGACCCCGAGCACTGTACTCACCCGCCTCACGGCCTCCCTTGATGGAGAAGCCAAAGCCTTGGCCGGATTTGGAGTCCCTGTGGAGGTTGAGGAGCCGGAAGCCGGGACCGGGGCAAGCCATCAACCCGGAGAGCAGCACCTGGACACATGGGTTACACTGAGAATTAGTCCTTGAACGATGTAATGATATTAGTTAATAGCCATGCTACATAATTAATAAGTAGTTCCAGCTCACTGATATACATATACAACCACTGTTATACTCTGTCATACTTAAGAGATGGGTGGATACATATAATTATCACCAATGCGTTAAAACACACACATGTATGCATATATATAAATAAATTTCAATAATTTATATCATTAATATATTAACGATGAAATATAAAACATGCAATTGAAGTGAAGTTGACATGCTTGCAAGGACAGTCTGTAGCAGACCAGTAGTTGAAATTATGAAGGCTGTTTAATTAGCACTGACAAAGAGAATACTTAAACGAATGTATAATGAAAATCTTAAGAGACCTAAAACGAAGACCGAAAGCTGTAGCATTTTAAACATTATGATGAATATTGTGAGGAGAGAGTTATATATGGAACTAATAGAGCAAGAACTCTGCAATGTGTTGTTAATAGTGGCCAGAATACGCCTGGGATATAGACGTATATGGCAGCTTTCTCAAAACCTAATGTCGAATACACCATGTGTCAACTTTGTGAAAGTGTCGAATGCGCCATGTGTCAACTTTGTGAAAGTGTTGAATGCGCCATGTGTTAACTTTGTGAAAGTGTCGAATGCGCCATGTGTCAACTTTGTGAAAGTGTTGAATGCGCCATGTGTTAACTTTGTGAAAGTGTCGAATGCGCCATGTGTCAACTTTGTGAAAGTGTCGAATGCGCCATGTGTCAACTTTGTGAAAGTGTTGAATGCACCATGTGTCAACTTTGTGAAAGTGATGAATGAGCCATGTGTCAACTTTGTGAAAGTGTTGAATGCGCCATGTGTCAACTTTGTGAAAGTGATGAATGCGCCATGTGTCAACTTTGTGAAAGTGATGAATGAGCCATGTGTCAACTATGTGAAAGTGTTGAATACACCATGTGTCAACTTTGTGAAAGTGATGAATGCGCCATGTGTCAACTTTGTGAAAGTGATGAATGAGCCATGTGTCAACTTTGTGAAAATGATGAATGCGCCATGTGTCAACTTTGTGAAAGTGTTGAATGCGCCATGTGTCAACTTTGTGAAAGTGTTGAATGCGCCATGTGTCAACTTTGTGAAAGTGATGAATGAGCCATGTGTCAACTTTGTGAAAGTGATGAATGAGCCATGTGTCAACTTTGTGAAAGTGTTGAATGCACCATGTGTCAACTATGGGAAAGTGTTGAATACACCATGTGTCAACTTTGTGAAAGTGATGAATGCACCATGTGTCAACTATGTGAAAGAAAAAACCAGCACTCCCTTGAACACTATATTGTAAAATGTTCCATATTGACTGACTTTCGCCCCCCCCCCCCCTGGACTGAGGAGTGCTGAACTCTTTATATATACCCAGAATACTGGAAACCCCTGATGAAGTACTGCACTTGTACCCAAAGATTGTCTAAGTAATGCATCAGTTATCAAGTACATGTGTTGTAAGTAAAGCTTAATCTTATATAAAAACAAGTCTAATATGGGCTCACCATAGCCCGTGCTACATTGAACTTTTGTTCCGAGTAGTTGAATCTAAAAACAACAGCAGTGGGTAAAAGCATCTGAATCACCCATAAATGATTAATACCACAAAAGTTTGAAAAGCTGCTATTTTACCTTGTCAAAGTTAGAGAGAGAAATGCGTGTGTGTGTGTGTGTGTGTGTGTGTGTGTGTGTGTGTGTGTGTGTGTGTGTGTGTGTGTGTGTGTGTGTGTGTGTGTGTGTGTGTGTACTCCTGAATGTGTATACAGGGTATGTGTAAGTTGGTCTAAATTGTATTTCACATTTGTAAACGCACTTTATTCACATTATGTAAAAATACATACCATTCGTGTTTATGGAGGACATGCGTAAATCTATGAATTTATGAATGTAGATTAGAGTAGCCTTTTAAAAGCACTATAATCACGTTTTGTAGTTGATTGTTCAATAAATCACTGTACTGTATGTTTAACAGATCTCTAACCCTGTCCATGGAGGTAGTGTACCTTGTGTGTTGGGGTAGTGTACCTCGTGTGTTGGGGGTAGTGTACCTAGTGTGTTGAGGTAGTGTACCTAGTGTGTTGAGGTAGTGTACCTTGTGTGTTGAGGGTAGTGTACCTCGTGTGTTGAGGTAGTGTACCTAGTGTGTTGAGGTAGTGTACCTAGTGTGTTGAGGTAGTGTGCCTCGTGTGTTGGGGTAGTGTACCTCGTGTGTTGAGGTAGTGTACCTAGTGTGTTGAGGTAGTGTACCTAGTGTGTTGGGGTAGTGTACCTCGTGTGTTGAGGTAGTGTACCTAGTGTGTTGAGGTAGTGTACCTAGTGTGTTGAGGTAGTGTACCTCGTGTGTTGAGGTAGTGTACCTTGTGTGTTGAGGTAGTGTACCTAGTGTGTTGAGGTAGTGTACCTCGTGTGTTGAGGTAGTGTACCTCGTGTGTTGAGGTAGTGTACCTAGTGTGTTGAGGTAGTGTACCTCGTGTGTTGACGTAGTGTACCTTGTGTGTTGAGTACACACATGGTACACCATCCCCTCACACGGTACACTCTCCACACACATGGTACACTCTCCCCACACATGGTACACTCTCCCCACACATGGTACACTCTCCCCACACATGGTACACTCTCCCCACACATGGTACACTGTCCCCACACATGGTACACTGTCCCCACACATGGTACACTGTTCCCACACCTGGTACACTCTCCCCACACCTGGTACACTCTCCCCACACATGGTACACTCTCCCCACACATGGTACACTCTCCCCACACATGGTACACTGTTCCCACACATGGTGCACCCTCCCCACACATGGTACACCCTCCCCACACATGGTGCACCCTCCCCACACATGGTACACCCTCCCCACACATGGTGCACCCTCCCCACACATGGTGCACCCTCCCCACACATGGTACACCCTCCCCACACATGGTGCACCCTCCCCACACATGGTACACCCTCCCCACACATGGTGCACCCTCCCCACACATGGTACACCCTCCCCACACATGGTACACTCAGTGTACCAACGCAATGTTTTAACCCTATCACAACTTTGCTTTACTCTCTTTCAGTAAATAAATAAACAGTCCATTAAGCGGCCGGATCAGACCTTGCAGGAGAATTGAATGTTTGAATACACAAAGTACACACCCTCACTGTGCATGTACTCACCCCTCACTGTACATGTACACACCCTCACTGTGCGTGTACACACCCTCACTGTGCATGTACTCACCCCTCACTGTACATGTACACACCCTCACTGTGCGTGTACACACCCTCACTGTGCATGTACACACTCTCACTGTACATGTACACATGGGGCATATAGAGACAAGACTTGTGCATTTGAAGGCATCATGCCAGAACTTCCAGAACTTATTACAAAGCCTAGGAGAGGGGATGTACTCCTAAACGGAGCACCTGGCACCAGCAAGAATTATAGAGGGCAGAAGGGGCCTACTATCAGAGGTGATTTTCACAACTCGAAGGGGCAGACGACAACGACCACGAGGGGGTCGAGTGAACGTGTCCACCTGGAGGACAAGATGGCCTTGGGCTACGAGGATATGTTGAATATCCTCATGGCACTCTCTTAGGTCCCTAACACCAGTTGCAACATGGTGCGGAAGGAGAACAGTGCCAACATTGGCATTTAACAGAGCGTTTTTGGAGACCCGAACAGGGGTCTCCCTAATGCAGGACAATGTGTCTAAGCGGGTAGCTGCATCCTGAGAAGGAGCAGAGACACGTGTGTACTGAAACGGGTGGGGGTTAAAAGTAACAGAGGCATTCTCTGATTCAACAAGTTGTTTATGGAGGGAGAAATCGTCAGGTGGTGTAGACTCCAGATGGTGAAGATCAATGTATTTAGCCCACGAAGCAGGACCAAACAAGGTGTGGTACATACTAGTATGGGAAGGGATCGTGCGAATGCAGCCGTAGTTGGGACGGCATCGAGAACCCTCAGAGAACGGTTAAAAGGCTCAGTAGTCACAATGAGAAACCGAACCATGCCAGGAGACGAGGTGGTCACCACTTGGTTCTTGGAGCTCGACCCAACCACAGAGGAGGGAGGGGAGCCGAGGGGAGTAGTCAGGAAGGTCAAAGGAGGAACTAGGTCTGGGCCTAATGTAGAAGGGGGCTACAGAGCCCGGTCTTCCAACACAGTCAGACTAGAGGGGCTCGGTCGCCCAACCCACGCACCAGAGAAGTCATAAGAGGAACAGTATTTAGAGACATGAAAACGAGAGGAAATACTTTCATTCACAAATGTGCCCCTGTAGCCACCACGGAGCCACAATTAGAGGATACGACACCCAACAAGAGACAGGTCCTGCCGGGGACTCCCAGGGGTGCATTGTGAGTATGCGCCCTACAATCGTCACCTTAAGAACCGTCAGTCCGTCGAGATCGGACTGACGGTCCAAAGGTCCAATCCGACGAAAGGAGGATTGACAATAAAAGCGTCCTCTCGTTCTCGACGTTGGGTACCACAGGTCTACGGGTGAAAGTGTGTGCCTCCCCAAACACCCGGGCATCAAAACAGAAGATGTCCATACGAATAATCGAGACTGGCAAAAGGTTGGCGGGAAATGACAAATAGACAGAAGAGGAGGGGGTGGAGAAAAATGAAACATAAGGAAAAGGAAAAGATATCCAGCAGAATTCGAAAAGACAGCAGCAAGCCTTATGAAAGCCTTTTCCATAAGGCCTCAGAAGGATAGAGGATTGTCCCATGAAGCATCACACTCTGGCAGCTGCTCACCAAGCCCCCCTCACGACGACAACGGGCCGAAAAGGGAGGGGGACAACCAGGGTAAAACAGTGGTCAATGGACAACTACATTGGTCAAATGAAAGCCCAATGACCAAATGAATGACCAAACGGAGTTTAGTCACCGTGGTGTAGTGGTAAGACACTCGCCTGGCGTTCCGCGAGCGCTATGTCATGGGTTCGTATCCTGGCCGGGGAGGATTTACTGGGCGCAATTCCTTAACTGTAGCCTCTGTTTAACGCAACAGTAAAATGGGTACTTGGATGAAAAAACGATTCTTCGCGGCGGGGATCGTATTCCAGGGACCTGCCCGAAACGCTACGCGTACTAGTGGCTGTACAAGAATGTAACAACTCTTGTATATATTTAAAAAAAACAAAAAAAAACAAAAAAACAAAAAAAAATGAAGGCAATGATATGACTAACATGCAAAGCAAGATCTGATATTCCCTCTCAGTCAGTCACACAAAAGGAGAGTAATTTTTGAATCGTCTTTGAAAATGAGCGATCACTGTGTATTGACATGTGAGTATCTTTTAGAAGTAGGGATGAACTTCTTAGGAAAGTGGCCAGGAGATAAAAGGTTGGCATATCATAGGAAAAAGTATGAAAAAAAATGAGAGAGTCAAAGTTATAATGGAAGCTAGAACTCATGGGGAAGTCCTCATTGGGAATAATAGTCAGCTTCAACAAGAAATGCTGGGAAGCAGCTGGAAAATTTGTCCCTCTTTAGAGAAATGACAAGCAAAAGACAATCCCATGGATTAGCCATGGATTTATAGAAGCAGGGGACATAAGCACTAAGGCAAGAACAAAAGAACAGCAGAGAGGGCTCCCAGGGCAAGGAATGAGTACCTCATAGTGAAAAAGAAAGTAGTTTGGAAATTAAACTGTAGCCAAAGTAAAGATCCAACTCAAATTACTTCACAGCAACATCAAGAGGAAAATAACAGTTACGAAACAAGTGATGAACCTGAGGATAGAACAGGACTCTTTGACCATGATCGACAGAGAAGAGTGTGAAGAATATAATAGGAGGTTCCAGAAGGTCTTCACCATAGAGCAATGAGGATTTTTAAACTAAGATGGAGTCAAACTAATATTGGAGGACTTTCAGATAATCCTTTCATCTGATGCAGCTAGTCGAGGCTACGGCTGTGAGACCAAATAAGATATCACCAGGATACTAAGAGAGCAAAACCCTTGTGATGACAACTTACTATAATATACAAAAAGTCACTGGAAACAGGACAAATGCCAGACAGTTGTAAGAGGGCAAATGTTGTGCCAAGATACAAAAACAAACAGGCAACAACAGGATACATCCCGTTAGTGTAATCCCTAAGAATAGGGATTACACTATCGGCATGTGTCCTCTACTTGCTTATCATGCAATGTGATGGAAAATATCCATAAGAGGCCATATAACATTTGGGGAGAATGGACTTCATAAAACAACACCAGGATAGTTCAGAAATGGTAAATCCTGTCACAAACTTGATAGCGTTTTACGAACGAGAGGCTGAGATCAGACAAGATAGTGAAGGATGAGCAAATTATGTATTTTTTTACTTTAAAAAAAACTTCACGGGAGATTAGTGCCCAAGAGAAGAAATGGCCAGGAGTGACTAAGAATGTGCAACAGTGGACAAGGGAGAACTTCTGCAAACAGAAGATAAAGTCTTCTTTAAAATAGAGGGAGAGTGGCATGCGTGGCGAGGGAGAGTGGCATGCGTGGCGAGGGAGAGTGGCATGCGTGGCGAGGGAGAGTAGCATGCGTGGCGAGGGAGTGGGGCATGCGTGGCGAGGGAGAGTGGCATGCGTGGCGAGGGAGAGTGGCATGCGTGGCGAGGGAGAGTGGCATGCGTGGCGAGGGAGAGTGGCATGCGTGGCGAGGGAGAGTGGCATGCGTGGCGAGGGAGAGTGGCATGCGTGGCGAGGGAGAGTGGCATGCGTGGCGAGGGAGAGTGGCATGCGTGGCGAGGGAGAGTGGCATGCGTGGCGAGGGAGAGTGGCATGCGTGGCGAGGGAGAGTGGCATGCGTGGCGAGGGAGAGTGGCATGCGTGGCGAGGGAGAGTGGCATGCGTGGCGAGGGAGAGTGGCATGCGTGGCGAGGGAGAGTGGCATGCGTGGCGAGGGAGAGTGGCATGCGTGGCGAGGGAGAGCGGCATGCGTGGCGAGGGAGAGCAGCATGCGTGGCGAGGGAGAGCAGCATGCGTGGCGAGGGAGAGCAGCATGCGTGGCGAGGGAGAGCAGCATGCGTGGCGAGGGAGAGCAGCATGCGTGGCGAGGGAGAGCAGCATGCGTGGCGAGGGAGAGCAGCATGCGTGGCGAGGGAGAGCAGCATGCGTGGCGAGGGAGAGCAGCATGCGTGGCGAGGGAGAGCAGCATGCGTGGCGAGGGAGAGCAGCATGCGTGGCGAGGGAGAGCAGCATGCGTGGCGAGGGAGAGCAGCATGCGTGGCGAGGGAGAGCAGCATGCGTGGCGAGGGAGAGCAGCATGCGTACCGAGGGAGAGCAGCATGCGTACCGAGGGAGAGCAGCATGCGTGGCGAGGGAGAGTTGCATGCGTGGCGAGGGAGAGTTGCATGCGTGGCGAGGGAGAGTTGCATGCGTGGCGAGGGAGAGTAGCATGCGTGGCGAGGGAGAGTAGCATGCGTGGCGAGGGAGAGTAGCATGCGTGGCGAGGGAGAGTAGCATGCGTGGCGAGGGAGAGTAGCATGCGTGGCGAGGGAGAGTAGCATGCGTGGCGAGGGAGAGTAGCATGCGTGGCGAGGGAGAGTAGCATGCGTGGCGAGGGAGAGTAGCATGCGTGGCGAGGGAGAGTAGCATGCGTGGCGAGGGAGAGTAGCATGCGTGGCGAGGGAGAGTAGCATGCGTGGCGAGGGAGAGTAGCATGCGTGGCGAGGGAGAGTAGCATGCGTGGCGAGGGAGAGTAGCATGCGTGGCGAGGGAGAGTAGCATGCGTGGCGAGGGAGAGTAGCATGCGTGGCGAGGGAGAGTAGCATGCGTGGCGAGGGAGAGTAGCATGCGTGGCGAGGGAGAGTAGCATGCGTGGCGAGGGAGAGTAGCATGCGTGGCGAGGGAGAGTAGCATGCGTGGCGAGGGAGAGTAGCATGCGTGGCGAGGGAGAGTAGCATGCGTGGCGAGGGAGAGTAGCATGCGTGGCGAGGGAGAGTAGCATGCGTGGCGAGGGAGAGTAGCATGCGTGGCGAGGGAGAGTAGCATGCGTGGCGAGGGAGAGTAGCATGCGTGGCGAGGGAGAGTAGCATGCGTGGCGAGGGAGAGTAGCATGCGTGGCGAGGGAGAGTAGCATGCGTGGCGAGGGAGAGTAGCATGCGTGGCGAGGGAGAGTAGCATGCGTGGCGAGGGAGAGTAGCATGCGTGGCGAGGGAGAGTAGCATGCGTGGCGAGGGAGAGTAGCATGCGTGGCGAGGGAGAGTAGCATGCGTGGCGAGGGAGAGTAGCATGCGTGGCGAGGGAGAGTAGCATGCGTGGCGAGGGAGAGTAGCATGCGTGGCGAGGGAGAGTAGCATGCGTGGCGAGGGAGAGTAGCATGCGTGGCGAGGGAGAGTAGCATGCGTGGCGAGGGAGAGTAGCATGCGTGGCGAGGGAGAGTAGCATGCGTGGCGAGGGAGAGTAGCATGCGTGGCGAGGGAGAGTAGCATGCGTGGCGAGGGAGAGTAGCATGCGTGGCGAGGGAGAGTAGCATGCGTGGCGAGGGAGAGTAGCATGCGTGGCGAGGGAGAGTAGCATGCGTGGCGAGGGAGAGTAGCATGCGTGGCGAGGGAGAGTAGCATGCGTGGCGAGGGAGAGTAGCATGCGTGGCGAGGGAGAGTAGCATGCGTGGCGAGGGAGAGTAGCATGCGTGGCGAGGGAGAGTAGCATGCGTGGCGAGGGAGAGTAGCATGCGTGGCGAGGGAGAGTAGCATGCGTGGCGAGGGAGAGTAGCCTGCGTGGCGAGGGAGAGTAGCATGCGTGGCGAGGGAGAGTAGCATGCGTGGCGAGGGAGAGTAGCATGCGTGGCGAGGGAGAGTAACATGCGTGGCGAGGGAGAGTAGCATGCGTGGCGAGTGTGTGTGTACTCTGTGTGTCAATAAGAGAGTTAAGAGTGTAAGCATAATGTGCAAGAGGCAACAGCTGTCTGGCGCCAGCTTCTATTTTGACTCGTACCTTTGACTTGTGGTTCTTGACCTTCTTGCTGAGTTTGTGAAGGTGGTGCTGGTGGTGCTTGTGGTGGTCAGCGTGGCGGGGCGGCGGCGGCTGGGGCGGCTGCGGGGCGCCCTCCTGGATGGGGATGAAGCCAAGCTGGCGGGATAGTCGGGAGGCGTTGTCGGGACCGACCAGGCGAGGGGCACCGCCTACTATCCCTCCTACCAGAGGCACTGGTGGTCCCTGAGGGCTGGCAGGGGGAGGCGGGGACCCTGGAGGCTCATTGGGTGGCACAGGTGAGGGCGGCGGGTCCCTGAGTGAGGCAGTGACGGGCTGTGGGGGCGGGGGGTCCTCCTCGTCATCAGGGTTGTCGTACATGATGTAGGACTCCTGCAGCCCCAGGTGGATGCTGCGCAGCGCCGCCTCCACGCTGGACACCAGCGCAGCCAGGCGCTCCTCGTCCTCCGCCGCCAGCTGGGGTCGCGGGGAGGCGTTGGGAGGTCCGCGGGGCAGCGTGGTGAAGTCCTGCTGCATAACGTACACGGGGTAGTGGACGGCTCCGGGGTCCTGTGTCCACACCGCGCTGCTGGCCGTTGTGTACGCTGTCTGTGACGACAGTCCTGCTACCGTCATGGCAGACACAGCGTCCTCGCTGGTCGCCGCCATGTTGGTGGCGCCATTAAATAGCGCGGTGGGGTTGTGTAGCGGCTGCTGGGGGTTGTGGCCAGGGTTGTCTACCGCCAGGTTGGTGAGGCTGTGGTGGAGGCCAGAAACCTGTACAGGGGCACCACCCCACAGCCCCAGCCGCCCCCGCCCGTCGTCGGCAGTGCTAGTGAAGGCAGGGAAGGGGTCGTGTTGAGTGCAGGGCGACATCCCGGGGTTGTGTGCGGGGATAGGCCGGGGGTTGATCAGGACTGGGGGATCGACGAGAGAGTCTTCCTGGATGGATGGGGCGGAGCGACTGCGGGTGGAGGACGCAGGCGGCCATGCAGAAGGCAGCGCCCCCCGTAGGGCTGGCGGTGGGGGTGGTGGGACGTCGGTGAGGCCCAACTGATAGAGCTCCCGCTCGATGTCATCGTTGTCGGGGTCGTGGAGGTGCGTCATGCTGCTTACTACCTGCCCCCCGCCGCGCCCCCCCGCCACATGGTTGCCTGGCGGGGGGGCTCACCTCTTGCCCACGCCCGCACCGCCTCACCGCTCGGCTGCGCCTCCTCACCGCACGCCTTCGGCTGCGGATGTCAGCTCGTGGGCCGCCCGCCGTCACCACGTCACCAACACCAGCACATCAGCACCCGT
>NC_091202.1:33238348-33249273 GCF_040958095.1 Procambarus clarkii
GCAGCAGAACAATGGAGAGGTGAAGGAAAATTAAGGGGACAAAGGAAACATCCGAGCGAATCAAGAGAGCAGAAGAGTTAGGATCCCCAGCAACAGCTGGGGGGGGGGGAGAAAGGAATAGCCACGAAAGGGACCAGGACGAGCACCAAGCATCGGCTCCTGGAGACAAAGGGGCAAAAACCGCGATATCAGAAGTTGGAGTTCAAGGAAATTGGCGTAATAACCCAGAACGTTCCATTGATGAATAGACATCGACGAGAAGAGAAAGGACAACAACAGAGAACAAGGAAGAAACAAAGGTGAAAGAGGAACATAGCACGTTAAAGAAGATCAGGGTTGGGATCAGGGTCAGCAAACCCAGGCCCTTGAGACTACGACCCCCGAGTGCTGTCCATTCAGCCACGAGGCCCCTGTGTGTGTATATTTATTATTTGTTTTACCATGTGTTCTCACCTATATGTATTCATCTATTTGGTCCGGCAGGAGCGAGCTCTAGCCGTTGGACCGCGTTTTTCTAATCAATGGTTATCTAATGCAATGACTTCTGACTTATTTCCCTATTATACCTGCTTTTAAAGTTACGAATGAATTGGCCTCTACGATCTGCTCCTTTAGGACATTCCATTTACTCATTACCCTTATGCAAAACGAAAACTTTCTATCATCTCTATGACACATCTGAGACTCAAGCATCCATCCGGGCCCCCCTTGTTCTATTGATATTCATTGTAAACATTTCCTGTTTCCACCCTGTCAATCCCTCCAAGAATTTTATACGTTTGTATCATGTCTCCCTTTCCCCCTCTCCCTTCTCCTTTCTATCGACGTCAGGTTCAGTTCCTTCAATCTATCCGTGCCTCATCCCTCGCAGCTCTGGGACGAGTCTCATTGCAAACTTCTGCACCTGTTCGAGCTTCCTTGTTCTTTTTTTTATTTATTTATTTTTAGATGTGGGGGGCTTCTTCCTGTGTGTGGGGCGCATTCTCTGAAATTGGTCTCTCACAGGCGGTATACAGTGATCTGAAAGGTTGCTTTTTCAGATTTCTGAAGGATATTCTGACTTTTGCCAGCATAGATTATGCTGCTGACGTTATTTTATTGATATGACCCTCAGGTTTGGTGTCATGTCCACTCTTAGGTCATTTTATCTAGACGTTATAGGGAGCCACTTTCCATTCACCATGTATTGGCCTTTCGGTCTCCTGGCTCCTGTTTCCATTTCTATCACCTTGTACTTGTTAGTGTTGAAAAAAATAACCAAGGTATGGAGTAGGATTCAAGAATTAGAATAAGAAAAATCTGCGAGCAGAAACAAAGTAACTTGACCAAAAGAATGAATTAAGCAGTTGCTCGTACTTATACGTGGGTATGCAGATGATACCAATGTTGATGCTGCCTCTGACGCTTCGGTGTTGAGAGTCCAGCAGGAGTTGCAAAAAAAAAAATGAGAAGGCTACTAGGGCACTTGTTAGTATGGAAGGAAGGAACTATGAAAACAAAGCGCCAAGCCATTACGACTATATAGTACTTGGAAGTGGCAAGAATAAGGATTTGGAATGGGACGAGAGGGAAGGAATGGTGCCCAACCACTTGAACTGTCGGGGATTGAACACCGACCTACATGAAACGAGACAGTCGCTCTACCCTCTAGTCCAAGTAGTTGGACGTGTTAGTACGGAGAAAACGTTTAATGGGGCTTATGAGCTGGACGTGTCGGCTCTCATGGCTCGCGTCTTGGGTTCGTGTAGTGGGGTCCATGAAGACTCTTGGTATTACCTGGTTCCGTTCTTACGGACTTCGTTGCCTTGGAACTGGGACGTACTCTGTCGATCAAGAGAGTTATGACCACAGGAATGTTATTGCCCACGGTTCTGACCCTCTTTCAGAGGGTGTTCAATAGTAAACCTGTCATATGTTTGGTATATGGCTCACTGATTCCTTTTGAAGACAAATTGTGTTTGTGATTGATAGGTCTCCCTGTTGTTACGTTTGGTGTGGTCAATATCATCCGATCCGGCGTTGATCACTGTGTATGGGGAAAGATGGTGGGATTATCACTGATGTGAATGCAAAAAGGCCAGCACGAGTAAAGTGCTGGCCTTTTTGTACCGTTTCATAAAGAGCTGTTGTATGCACGTCAGCTTTTTATGGATTTACCAATCTGTTATGACATTACATGTCACTCTCTGCCATGTTATTCAAATGTGGTGGATGTATTTCGAAGGGTGTGCCAGGTGGCGAGTTTTGTTACTTTGCCTTGAGGTGTATATTGGGGGATTACTGGGTCGCAAGGTCCACAGGGCGGAGCAACTGTACACACTTCATGATTGGAAAGAGGTGTGGATTGTGATAACCTCCATACGTGAGAGTTATCGGAACCGTCGTTGCGGGACTTTGTACCTGTACGAGTACCTACAGGCTCCCGCCTAAATATTTTAGGGAATGAAGACTTGGATGGAGATCCGGAACACGTCGATTATGTTACTTGTTCATTTTAATTTATAGTTTACTTATTGGATAGGTCGGGTGAAGAGGTATGCGGTGACTCGGGTACTAGGGTTGCTGGCGGGAAGGCTCCTCTATACACTTGGGTGACTTTCACCCTCTTTTTTTTTTCCTCTGACTTGGGTCAGTGGTTCACGGAGTATATCGCCTATGGGTGATTGGTCCTGGTCTGTTATGTTCCTATGTTGACGTCGCGTGAGTCGTGTGATTTGATGACGTACTTTCTTCAGCAACGGAAGATGTTTTTACTATTGCATCACCTTACGAGCAGCAGTGCCACTTAACTGTGAACAACAGTGCATACTGTTAATACAAATTACAAAAATGAAACCTCTTTGTTGCTTCCTTCTTTTCTCTGCCATTCCGTCTCCTCCTGTCTGTCTCTGTCTCCTTGTTTATGAAAAATATTAATCTAATAATAAACGACTAAAATTTGTTTCCCCAGACTCCAAACATTTACAAATACAGTGGGCGGCTGTCAGTGGATGTATTCACGTCACGGACACACAAAAACACACCAGGAACGCGGCAATATAGCCATGCAAGCGTGAGCCGTTATTCGTGCCGGTGGAGCGCCCAATGAGGCCAGTTGTCATTATCGTGTATTCGTTCTAGGAACACCAGATAAGATGAATATTTTAGCGGATTAATGCGACACACGTACCTGTGTGTGTGTGTGTGTGTGTGTGTGTGTGTGTGTGTGTGTGTGTGTGTGTGTGTGTGTGTGTGTGTGTGTGTGTGTGTGTGTGTGCTCGCCTAGTTGTGCTTGTGGGGGGTTGAGCTCTGGCTGTTTGGTTCCGCCTCTCAACTGTCAATCAACTGGGGTATAGATTCCTGAGCCTACTGGGCTCTATCAAATCTACATTTGAAATTGTGTATGGAGTCTGCCTCCTAATGGAGGCGGAAACAAATTGTCAGTTTCTTTAACCCTTATGTACCTGTTCACCTAGCAGTAAATATAGGTATCTGGGAGTTAGACAGCTGCTACGGGCTGCTTCTTGGGGATGTCTGTGTGTGTGTGTGTGTGTACTCGCCTAGTTGTGCTTACGGGGGTCGAGTTTTTGGCTCTGGTCCAGCCTCTCAACTGTCAATCTACTGGTATACAGATTCCCGAGCTTTCCATTTTCCTAGTGCATTCCATTTACTAACTACTCTGACACTGAAAAAGTTCTTTTCCTAACGTCCCTGTGGCTCCTTTGGGTACTCAGTTTCCATCTGTGTCCCCTTTTTCGCGTGTTAAACAGTGTTAAACAGTTTATCTTTATTTACACTGTCAATTCCTCTGAGAATTTTGTTGGCAGTGATCATGTCTCCCCTAACTCTTCTGTCTTCCAGTGTCGTGAAGTTCAGTTCCAGTAATCTTTCCTCATAGCTAATTCCCCTCAGCTCGGGGACGAGCCTGGTGGCATACCTTGATTTTTTTTTCTAACTTAGTTGTGTGTTTGACTAGATGTGGACTCCATGCTGGAGCCGAATGATTCTGAATGATTCCTTACACAAGTTTCAGAAAGGAGTTATTATGTTCGCCAGCTCAGCATACGCCGCTGATGTTATACTTTTGATGTGGGCTTCAGGGGACAGGTCTGGTGTGATATCAACCCCCAGGTCTCTCTCTTGTCCTGACTCCTGAAGGATTTCCTTCCCAGCTGGTACCTTGTGTTTGACCTCCTGCTCCCTACACCTATCTTCATCACTTTACATTTGCTCGAGTTTAACTCTAGTAGCTATTTGTTAGACCATTCCTTCAGTCTGTCCATGTTATCCTGCAGCCTCTTGTTGTCCTCCTGTCTTAATCCTTCTCATAATTTTAGCATCATCAGCAAACACCGAGAGGAATGAATCTATACCGTCGAGATGATCATTCACGTATATCATATACAAGATAGGTCCGAGTACAGAACCCTGCAGGACTCCGCTAGTGACATCACGGTAGCCTGAGGTCTCACCCCATCACAGTAACTCTCTGCTTCCTGTTGTTTAGGTACTCCCTTATTCATTGGAGCACCCTGCCGCTTACTCCAGCTTGTTTCTCCAACTTATTCAACGGTCTCTTATAGGGCACTGTATCAAAAGCTTTCTGACAGTCCAAGAAAATGCATTCTGCCCATCCTTCTCTTTCTTGCTTAATGCTTGTTACTTGGTCATGGAATTCTATTAAACTTATGAAACACGACTTGTCTTCCCTGAACCCATGCATAAAGAGAGACGAAGAGAGACTTAAAGAACTAAATCTGACGACGTTAGAAAGGAGCAGGGAGAAGGGGGACATGATACAGACATATATAATACTTAGAGGGATTGACAAGGTGGAATCAGAGGAAATGTTTACAATGAATAACAAGAGAACAAAGGGACAGGGATGGAAGCTTGAGACTCGGATGTGTCATAGAAATGTTAGAAAGCTTTAGTTTAGCGTAAGGGTGGTGAATAAATGGAATGATTTAAAGGAGCAGATTGTATAGGCCAACTCTATTCTGAACTTTAAAAGCAGTTACGCTAAAAAAATAGATCAGGAGTCATTGCATTAGAAAACCAACGGCTTGAAAATCGGGGTCCAAGAGCTAGGTCTCAATCCTACAGGCACCAATAGGTGAATACAAATAGGGGAGTACACACACTGGGGATAGAAATAGGGGGTTGTCCACTCGCAGCTGAGTGGACAGCGCTTGAGGGTCGTAATCCTAATTGTGGGAAATTTCTCACATCCATTATGAATTCTTTAATACAATATCGTAAATAATATTAGTGCTTTTCAGTATTAATTAAATTCAATTAAAATACTTTAGTTACTCATCAAAGGGGTGTATACATCCCAATTCACTTCAGAAAACGGGATTATATTACCACGTCGCAGGAATTAATTTCACCCATAATAATAATATCAAATCAATACTCAATCTAACATTCTCGTGACTGAAACCTAAACTGAATTATCAAATGAATTAGAATAAACTCCTCCTTCCCATTATTAATAAGCGCACTAAGGGAGCGGCGTCCCTGGTGTGGGAGGAGGTGGGACTAGCAGATCAAACCTTGCCAGCACCTCATGTTATATAATATATATATATATATATATATATATATATATATATATATATATATATATATATATATATATATATATATATAATATGTGTGTGTGTGTGTGTGTCACTTGAAGCACACCGCTGGTATTGGAATACCTATGTAGACGAACATCTATGTGTGTTTTTTTCAGTGGACATAGGTGTACATAGGTACATAGACGTTCCAATGTATAGCTAACAACAAAAGGGAACTGGTTAATTATTTGTCTTAACCTTTGTTAGTTGGTCAATATAAGACATTTCCATAAGATAGCTAAAAGTGTTTCATACTAACAATTACTATAATGTTTACTCGCTAGCTATTTAATTATGGTTTAGTGAAATTAATAATAAGCAAACCGTTTACTTACAGCATAACCAAATTTAATCATTATATCCTCTAAGTGTGTGAAGGTTAGGTTAAGTTAGGTTAGGTTACGTTACGTTACGTTACGTTAGGTTAGGTTATCCTCCAAGTGTGTGAAGGTTAGATTAGATTAGGTTACGTTACGTTACGTTACGTTATCCTCCAAGTGTGTGAAGGGCGAGTTTATAGGTGGGATAAACACTAAAATCATATAGTCCGCTTTGGAAGAAATATTTAATTATAATTAAGTTAATGAACAATAAATAATAAATGAATAAAATAAATTCCCACTGGTAAGATTTCCGCACACTAATGGCCCGTGAAAGATTGCCGGCCAAGGCGGTAACAAACGGACAGTTTCTTTCACTCTGATGCACCTGTTCACCTACCAGTAAATAGGTACGTGGTAGTTAGACAGCTGCTCCTGGCTGCTTCCGGGATGTGTGTGTGTGTGTGTGTGTGTGCGCTTTTTAAAGACAAATATATGTAGCAGGCATAATATAGGAAAAATAGATTGGTTAGCAAAGCGAGGTGCAAGAGCTCATAGCTTGAGGTACATATTGTAAACATAAGAACATAAGAACATAAGAACAAAGGTAACTGCAGAAGGCCTATTGGCCCATACGAGGCAGCTCCTATTCTATAACCACCCAATCCCACTCATATACTTGTCCAACCCGTGCTTGAAACAATCGAGGGACCCCACCTCCACAATGTTACGCGGCAATTGGTTCCACAAATCAACAACCCTATTACTGAACCAGTATTTACCCAAGTCTTTCCTAAATCTAAACTTATCCAATTTATATCCATTGTTTCGTGTTCTGTCCTGTGTTGATACTTTTAATACCCTACCAATATCCCCCCGGTTATGTCCATTCATCCACTTGTAAACCTCTATCATGTCACCCCTAACTCTTCGCCTTTCCAGTGAATGCAACTTAAGCTTTGTTAATCTTTCTTCATATGAAAGATTTCTAATTTGGGGAATTAACTTAGTCATCCTACGCTGGACACGTTCAAGTGAATTTATATCCATTCTATAATATGGCGACCAAAACTGAACTGCATAATCTAAATGGGGCCTAACTAGAGCAAGATATAGCTTGAGAACCACACCAGGTGTCTTGTTACTAACGCTGCGATTAATAAATCCAAGTGTCCGATTTGCCTTATTACGAACATTTATGCATTGATCCTTTTGTTTTAAATTCTTACTAATCATAACTCCCAGATCCCTTTCGCAATCCGACTTCGCAATCACAACACCATCTAGCTCGTATCTTGTAACTCTATCATCATTACCTAACCTCAGAACTTTACATTTATCAGCATTAAACTGCATCTGCCAATCCTTTGACCATTTCAAAACCCTATCTAGATCAACTTGAAGTGATAGTGAGTCCTCCTCCGAATTAATTTCCCTACCGATTTTCGTATCATCGGCAAATTTGCAAATGTTGCTACTCAAACCTGAATCTAAATCATTTATATATATTATAAACAAAGATGGTAATTACATATACATATAAACACAGATGGTAATTACATATACCCACACACACATGTGGTAGAGGATGACTCCATACACAGTTTTAAATGTAGATATGATAGAGCCCAGTAGGCTCAGGAATCTGTGCACCAGTTGATTGACAGTTGAGAGGCGGGACCAAAGAGTCAAAGCTCAACCCCCGCAAGCAAAAATAGGTGAGTACACCCTGTGCTAAATCCGGGAATGATTGACTGGGAACCAATCCAAAACTGGTCATTCCTATTTACCAAGCAGCAGTTGGGGATCTTGAAGAGTCAGGGTTACCATGGAGCATGGGGAAGGGGGGGACAGTTCTCAACCTGCTAAAAGGAATTACAAAAAAAATATATATATATGTGTGTGGATAGGTTTGAAGAGAAGTGATTGGTATTGTATAGCGTCTTCAGACTAGGCAGTCCGGAAGACGAGCCCGGACACCAGTGCCGTTAAGGACCTCAACAATATTCAGGAGTCAGTCAAGTACTTAGGTCTGAGGTCATTAGCTCGAGTCAGTTAAGAATATGAATATTTCCTTCACGTGGTTGACTATTTATGAACCAGTTGGGTTAATACGACCATCAGGTGGGAATATTGCTATACAGTCGTGCAGCAATTTGCTGAACTCGAAATAGGGAAAAAAAACTGTTTCCTGAACGAGATTCAAACGCGGGTCAATCTGGAACGACAATTATTTCATCCGAAGTGGATGAGAGGGAGAGTACGCAACGGAATAGGGAAATTGACTAGATGAGGCGAGGGAGAGAAAATGGGTGGAAGGGTGTAGTGAAGAACACGAGGGAGTGGAGTGAGTGGAAGAATGGGGGAAGTGGAATGAAGGGGTTTCTACCTCCACTCACCTGGAGGCAGAGATGAGGGGGAAAGAGTGCATGGGTAGAATAATTGAGTTAGTGGCCGGATGGACAAAGAGTAATTTAGCTTAAATACAAAAATCTGATCTCTGGGTCTAGACGAGTGATGGTTACAGAAACAGTTACCGGTAAAAGAAAGTCCCCTGCATGGGGGGCACGCACGGCTGTGAGGCGGGCTACCTCCTCTTGTGTTGCTGTAGCATGCAGTAAGGCTACACCTGTTTTCTACACCTTCAGGTGGTTCCGAGGATGAACGTTCTCGCACCTCAGTTGGCGTGGCCAACATCAGGCCTCCCAGTTGGCGGTCTGGTCAACCAATCTGTTTGGCGCTGCTACTCGCAGTCAGGCACGTGAATCAGCCCAGCCGTTCGGGTATCCTTTGGAGGTGTTTTTCCATGTTCCTTTTGTAACAACGTGAGAAGATAGATAGTTTACCCCTTTTGAAATGGATTGAGAATGCTGAAAAGTTTGGGGCCCTTAATTTATAAAGATTAAATAGTCTCTTAGTGAAACCATTGCACCTTTACTTTATATGGGGTTATTTTTGACTTCTTGCTATGTCTCATGGTCTCGTAATAAAGTATTTCTGTGTACATTTAGAACCAGTCTCTTATCTTTCTGAAGTGTAAATTAGTATTTTTTCTCGCCTCAGTTTTTATAAGTAAAGTTTGAGAGAGTTTAAGCTGCGCGAATAAATTTAGACGTCTTATGGAATGGATTCAGATATTAAGCTTATCTACACGTTTTCCAAATCAGCAACTTCTCCAGCTATAAACAAGGCTGTTAGCGTGAAGCAATATTTCTCCATAGATGGCATCAGTGTCTTAAAAACAACTATCAATAGTTTGACATTTCTTGTTTGAGGTGGATTTTCACCCTGTCATTCCTCTTGCCGTTGTGACAGTTACTGTACTGCAAAGTCTTCCGACATTAACTATACAATCTTACACAGCAACTGGGTGTGGAGGCATCAACTGGGTGTGGAGCCAGCAACTGGGTGTGGAGGTAGCAACTGGGTGTGGAGCCAACAACTGGGTGTGGAGCCATCAACTGGGTGTGGAGCCAGCAACTGGGTGTGGAGGCATCAACTGGGTGTGGAGCCAACAACTGGGTGTGGAGCCAGCAACTGGGTGTGGAGGCATCAACTGGGTGTGGAGGCACCAACTGGGTGTGGAGCCATCTTCTTTCTAAAGTAGGATTTGATTGCGTTTCACATACAGTTTTCGTTTACTTATTTAAGTTTTGATCGTGGCTCAGGAGCTGGAACTTATCTTCACTGAACATCATGTTTTCCGAGGCATATTTAAAGACCTATCTTGAGGTTATCTTGAGATGATTTCGTTTTTTTTTTTTTGTTTTTTTAGTGTCCCCGCGGCCCGGTCCTCGACCAGGGCTCCACCCCCAGGAAGCAGCCCGTGACAGCTGACTAACACCCAGGTACCTATTTTACTGCTAGGTAAAAGGGGCATTTAGGGTGAATGAAATTCTGCCCATTGTTTCTCGCCGGCGCCTGGGATCGAACCCAGGATCACAAGACAAGCGTGCTGTCCGCTCGGCCGACCGGGTCCCTCCCGACCTAGTTTATATAATGCTGAAGGTTTGCTGTGTCTTATTCACAAGTCCTATAGTGTCATCTCCCGATTATATATATCCGAAACGAGAAAGATAAAAAGTACTGGAGCATACACAGTACCCTGGGGGACTGCAGAGCATTTTATAGGTGAATAATCCGGATTTAAATTTTGCAAGTAATTACATTGGAACGCATTTTGTGTCCGATTATATCATGGTTACACCTGTTGAGAGTTTGTGAAATCTGTTTATACGACATCAACGTTTTTCTCATCTTCCACACCTTCTGCCTGTTTCTTACTCTCTTCTAGGTTGAAGCCCAGACGCATAGGGCGAGCCAACTGCAGCTTTGCACGGTGATTATTGCAGGAAAGGTGACCAACATGGGCGGGTCGGAGATGGTATGATTGTTCCTAAGATTTCTTGACTCTTTCATGGCCCAAACTTTAGGGTCCCGGGTCGACCACGCACACAGGTAATAAATGTAGTAAATTCGACTTTTCGGGTCAAATAGCTCTCCGCCAGATACCCAATATAGGAAATTTAAATATGAAACTAGTGAATAAATGCATGCATAAAACTTGAGAATACATGAACACAAACGACTAAGAAATAAATGTAGGCAGAGAACTGGACGATACATATAAAATTATACTGGAGAGAGAAAGAATGGTGTGAGAGCGAGAGAGCGAGTGAGAGGGGTGGGGGAGAGAGAGAGTGGTGGGAGAGAGAGAGAGAGAGAGAGAGAGAGAGAGAGAGAGAGAGAGAGAGGTGGGAGAGAGAGAGAGAGAGAGAGAGAGAGAGAGAGAGGTAGGTGGGAGAGAGAGAGAGAGAGAGAGAGAGAGAGAGAGAGAGAGAGAGAGAGAGAGAGAGAGAGAGAGAGAGAGAGAGAGGTGGGAGAGAGAGAGAGAGAGAGAGGTGGGAGAGAGAGAGAGAGAGAGAGAGAGAGAGAGAGAGAGAGAGAGAGAGAGAGAGAGAGGTGGGAGAGAGAGAGAGAGAGAGAGAGAGGTGGGAGA